>NC_088874.1:34898322-35021439 GCF_032884065.1 Artemia franciscana | reverse complement strand
TCGATATGGTGGTGTTGCTAGTCCAAGGGGGCAGCCGAAAAACGTTTTTCACATATTTGTAAAAACAATTTCAAATGTCAGCAATGTCAATGCGAGTAAAATACTGCCAAAAAGGTTAGCAAGCATATACGGGACTTCAAAAGCATTGCAAAGAAATCCTAGGACACGGTGAACCAAAGAAAAGTAAAAGTGTAACATTAAACCAAAAATGATCCAAAACAAAGTCAAATAATTTTCAAGTGTTTTATACTCGGAAACCATAGTACTATCCATAAATTACCATCAATAAATAAATGAACTCCGAAACGAACAGGAAAACAATAAACAACTGAGTCAAACTCAAAATGAGCAGAAAATAAGATGAGTAGGGCTGAAATTTTGACCAGTGTTTACATATAGTAATGGTTACTGGGAAGAGTGCAGACGTTTTTAGAGGGATTCTTTGGCTGGGGGATGGGTCCAGGGGAGGGGGTTATGCTGGGAAACTTTCCATGGAGGAACTTGTCACGGGGAAGAGACTTTCCATGAAGGAGGGCAGGATTTTCTAGCATTTTTAAAAATGAAGAAAAAATATGAAAAAGTTTTTTTTACTGAAAGTAAGGAGAAGCATTAAAACTTAACAAACAGAAATTATTACGCATGTGATGGTTTCACCTCCTCCTAATACCTCGCTGTTAACTCTAAAGTATTTTTAGTAAAAAAATATTTTTAGTTAAAATATAATGTTTTTTTCAAAAATCTTATATATGTAATTCGGTTGATTTAGTTGAAAAACTCAAAAACGTAAATATTTCAGAAAATAAAATTATCATTAGCTTTGACATTGTGCCTATGTATACAAATATTAATGTAGCAGAATCCGAGAAATTATTAGAAAATAAAATAAATAAAAATTACGACTTAATAGAAGTGTCAGCAACAGGATTAGATTGTGACGTTTTAATGACCTTGGTTAAAATTTGTAACAAGTACTCAATGTATTTCCAATTCCGTTATTCGTTCTCCGAGCAAACAAATGGCTTACCCATGGGTGCGCCTCTCTCCGGGTTACTGACGAATATTTATGTAGAGCATATCGAAAATTGGGCATTAAATTCGTATTTTTTTAAATATATCTTTTGGCGCCGTTACATGGATAATGTAATTTCATATTGGGACTATGAGGAAAATGAACTTATGGGTTTTTTAGATCACCTTAATACATATGATAGGAATTTACAGTTTACCTTAGAAATTGAAATTGCAAATAAAATCTCATTCCTAGATGTTCTAATTATTTGTAACTTGGATGAACTCAGTTTTACTATTTACAAAAAACCAACACAAAACAATTGATATTTACATTTTGAATCAAACTACCCCCCACAAGTTAAAAGAGGTGTCGTAATATCTCTCGTCGATCGTACCCTAAACATTTGTTCTGATTCCCACAACACAGCTGAACTGGACTTAATCAGGGACATACTTTTGGGAAATGGGTATCCTATTTATTTATTAATAACACAATTAACCGTAGACTGAAAAGACACTCCCTTAAAATCAACGATAATTTACCATGTGACAATCCCGATAAGCCCCAAAGCATAATTTACCTCCAATACATCCCAAAAAACACTAAAAATATTAAAAAGTATGCACACAAAATAATCTGTATGTTGTATTTACCATTAATTTAAAAATCATAAATCTCCTAAGCTCTGGTAAAGATAAAACTCCAGTTACTTGCCAAAGAGGTGTCAATCAAATACCATGCGACTGTGGCAAATTCTTTGTAGGGAGAACCCACCAGGATTTCGAAAAACGCCTACAACAGCATAAGGATGATATCATCAAAGCTCTGAATTCTAATATTACTTCTGTTTCTTTTGATTCTGCTTTGAGCAGCCATGTTTTTGAAAATCCTAGCCACAAAATACTTTTTGAAGAATCCGTCGTTATTAGCAATGACCTAGGCATAAAACAAGCACTTCGAGAAGCGATAGAAGTCAGACTTAACATTAATAATAGTATTTCCTTAAATAGGGACTTATGAGAATATTCACTAATGCTCTATACACAAACCTAATTAAAAATGACCTTACGAAATATTATGAGAAACCATTAGATATTAACACAGAACCTGTAACAAATAGACCTATGAGATCAGCAGCCAAAAAACTAGGCTGGCATTAAAAACGTGTTTTTAAGTCATTTTCTTTCATTTCAATGAATTGCCTCGTTTCATCACAATTCATTTATCAGTCCTGGTTGAACTTCTCTGAGGTAAGGTTGCTGGGCTGTTTTGAAAAAACTTTTCATTTTAGTTAATTGATTTTATCCTCTTGTAAGTTGATTCTTCTTATATATTTTTGTATTGCTGAGGACGGCCCTTGGACAAAGGGTCGAAATATTCATTCTAATTTGTTTCCCACTGTCCTGAGAAATTCCCTATTGTTCTTCTTGTTTTTGGTCAAACGAGAACCTCTCCTCGAAAAATGTTGACCCGAAATCACGATTTTCACTCTAGATCGCACAATTTCTCTGAAGAAGTTTTTTAAGAGGAAAAGCCCTATTTTAATTTTTCCGGCAGCATATATGTCGGGTCTGAATTGTCTTTTATCTACGTTACGATTTATATGTATGGATTTCAAAGTGGCTAAATCAATATACAAAAGGGAACTAATTCAATTTGAAAAAATAGCACTTCCTAGTTACGGACCTGACTTTTGTATCTAGAAAAGATTGTTATCAATTAGGTCAAAAAAACATTTGAAACTTATGCTGCCCATTGACTTAATACATCTAAAAATGAAAACATCAAGTCCTTCAAATTAGCTACATTTAAATTTGTCAATACAACTAATTTAAAAACCAAATTAAGAACAGCACCACTTAATTGAGAAGTCAAAAGCGGTATAAAAGGTAGAAATTAACCAAAGTTAGTTCAGTTGTTAACTCACTACATGCCAAAAAGTTGTTTAGGGTGATCATATTAGAAGAATGCCTTGTCCCGAGTCAAGAGAACCAGAGCGCAAGGCCCCAGTAAGCAAATATTTTTGTCTCGGTCATTTTTCGTTTAAGTTATTAAAAGTGCAACGATTTCATCTAGTGTAAGAATAAAATTACAAAAAAAAAATTCAACTGATTTTAAAATGCAAAATAGACTGGATATATTATTCATTAATACTATGTTTTTTTATGTTCCTTATTTTGCCTGTTCGAATATCATTTAAATTTTCTTTGCGGAATACCAATAAATGGATTCGATTATGAAATAAAATCCCACATTAAAAGTTTAAAAATTTGAAATTTAGAAAGGGATTGTAAACATTTGATATTTTATGGGTTTCAGGTACAATCAAGGCCGTACCCATGGGGGTGAGGGGCTAGGGGGTTTAAATCCCCCTCGAAGTGTTTGTCTGACTCGTTAAAACAGTACAAAAATGGATATAATCAAATTTTATCTGTTTTCTAAGTTTTCTTGTGACCCCCCTAAAAAAAATTGCGCAAAACAGTCCACCAAGATGGGTCATGGGACGAAAAATGGGTTTATTTTCGTCTCCTTCATAATTTAACAATTGAAAATGGCTAAGTATGCCTAAATAATTGCAGCTAATACTATTAAATGACTACTTGTAAAATTTGCCTAATTTCGGTTTTGATTTAGCACCACATGCACTAAAAAAGACACTTAAAATGCCATTCATAAAGCGAAAAAGCTTGGAAGCATAAAACGTACACCATTGTAATGTTTATCAAACAGTTCGTGGTAACGAATGTGTAGTAAGGAGCGACCCGGCTCAATAGTAAACAAAACTCTAGAAACGGAATTTTCATACTAAAAGATACATCAAAAGAATAGGATTTTTATGCTGATTTTAAATATATAAGTTTCATAAAATTTAGTCTTACCCATCAAAAGTTGCGAGCCGGAGAAAATTTGCCTTATTTTGGAAAATAGGGGGAAACACCCCCTAAACGTCATAGAATCACACTATCGCATTCAGCGTGTCAGAGAACTCTACTGTAAAAAGTTTCAAGCTCCTATCTACAAAAACGTGGAACTTCGTAATTTTTTGCCAGAAGACCGATTACGGGTGCTTATTTTACGGGTGTTTATTTGCTTTTTTTGTTTTTTCCCCAGGGGTCATCGTATCGGCTGACTGGTCCTAGAATGTCGCAAAAGGGCTCATTCTAATGGAAATGAAAAGTTCTAGTGCCCTTTTTAAGTGACTAAAAAATTGGAGGGCACCTAGGCCACCTCCAACGCTCATTATTTCCCAAAGTCAACGGATCAAAATTATGAGATATCCATTTTTTTCAGCATAGTCGAAAACCATAATAACTATGTCTTTGGGATGACTTACTCCCCCACAGTTCTCGGGGGAGAGGCTGTAAGTTACAAACTTTGACCAGTGGTAACACACAGCAATGGTTATTGGGAAGTGTACAGACGTTTTTCAGGGGGATTATTTTGTTGTTGTTTTTTTTTTTTGGGGGGGGGGGTTAAGGGGAGGTGGCTATGTGGTAGATCTTTCTTTGCAGGAATATGTTATGGGGGCAGAGAAATTCAATGAAGGGGGGGGGATATTTTCTAGAACTATGAAAAAACAATGAAAAAATAAATGTGAAAAAGTTTTTTCAACTGAAAGTAAGGAGCAGCATTAAAACTTAAAAAAAAGATTATTACGCACATGAGGGGTTCATCCCCACCTAAATACCTCGCTCTTTACGCTAAAGGATTTTTAGTAATTTCAGCTATTTATTTTACGGCCTTTCTGGTTCAGTGGTCCTTCTTAAAGAGTTGGGACACACTTTAAGCTTTAGTGTAAAGAGTGAGATATTAGTGAGGGGAATAATTCCCCTCATTTACATTATAAAAATATAAGAATATAAAAGTTCGTTACGTAAGTTATTCTTAAGTTACGTATATTTTTTACTAATAAAAATGTTTGTTAAAAATTAAAATTTCTAGTTGCCTTTTTAAGTAACCGAAAAATTGGAGGGCAACTAGGCCTCCTTCCCCATCCCTTATTTCTCAAAATCGTCTGATGAAAACTAAGAGAAAGCCATTTCACCAAAAAAAAGAATTGTCATGCAAATTTAATTTTAATAATTTATGTGCGGAGAGCCAAAATGAAACAAGCATTAATTCAAAAACGTTCAGAAATTAAATACAAATAAAAACTAGTTTTTTTAACTGAAAGTAAGGAACGACATTAAAATTTAAAACGAACAGAAACTACTCCGTGTATGAAAGGGGCTGTTCCCTTCTCGACGCCCCGCTCTTTACGCTAAAGTTTTTTACTCTTTAATAAAGTAGAATTGAGAAAAAGAGTCAAACTTTAGCTTAAAGAGCGGGGTGTTGAGAAGGGAACAGCCCCTTTCATACACGGAGTAATTTCTGTTCGTTTTAAATTTAAATGTCGTTCCTTATTTTCAGTTAAAAATCTAGTTTTTTTTATTTAATTCCTCCAAAACCCTACACTGGAGGTTCGCAAATCATTCCTCCCGTAGACTCCCCCTTCCGGTGTACTTTGTAAGTACACCGGAGACTATAAATAGTCTCCTAATAGTCACTATAAATAGTGAGCAGACTATAAATAGTCTGCTCATCAGCAGGCTAGTGCAACATTGGCAAGACTAGCAGACTACCTCAATATTGTAAAAATATGTTTAATGGCTCATTTTATAGCTATTGCTCATAGGTACGTGTTTACTATAAATTCCACCGTCTGCAGCTTCTAAATGACGCTTTCCGTTAGGCCCCGATTTACATCTTAATCATGGAGGTGGATGAGGGGGAGTGCAGTTTGGCAAGGACGCCAATAAGCAAAGTTTTGGAGAGGACCCAATGTGACAAATGCGCCAATAATTGACCAAATTCACAGATTTATTTAAAATTTTTAGCGAAAACAGAAGAAAATAGCAAGGAATGAGTGGACCCGAAAAACCTTGGGGGCCTGCCCCCTCCCCCTGAATCGGTCAGTGCTTTTGGTGTCATGTCTCAATTGGAAAAGATGGGACTAATGGGCTACCAGAAAATCATAGGGAGATGTTTAATGGTTTATTTAAGAGCTATTACCCATTTCTGCGTGCTTAAAAAAAAAAAAAAAAAAAAATATCACTTTCAGTGCCATTTATCAATTGAAAAGGCTAGAAGTAAATTTCATGCTGTTGGCCCTTTGTAATATTTATTTTCCAAACCCTTCATTGGAGGTTTACAATCGCACCTCCTATATCTTCTCCCTCCCAGCCCCCTTAGTTTCATAAATCGTCGGCTCACAAGCAGGCTACTGCAATATCACCGGGACTAGCCGACTACTATACCATCGTAAAGAAAGATTTAATTGCTCATTTAAAAGCTATTGCTCAAATCTACGCGTCTTTTTATGTTATTAAAGAAAAAAACTAGTTTTTTTAAATGAAAGTAAGGAGCGACATTAAAACGTAAAACGAACAGAAATCACTCCGTATATGAAAGGAGCTTTTCCTCCTCAACGCCTCGCTCTTTATGCTAAAGTTAGCCTCTTAACTCTACCTCTTAAAATAGTAAAAAACTTTATTTTAAGCAATTTCTGTTCGTTTTAAGTTTTATTGTTGCTCCTTACTTTCATTTAAAAAAAAACTTGTTTTTTTTATTTAATTTCTGGACGTTTTTTAATTAATATATGTTTTCATCTTGGCTCTCCACACATAAATAATTAAAACGAAATTTAAATATTATTTTTTTTGGCTAAATGGCTTTCTTGTAGTTTAATCGGAAAATTTTGAGAAAAAAGGAAAGAGGAAGCATAGTTGCCCTCCAATTTTTTGATTACTTAAAAAGGAAACTAGAACTTCTAATTTTTTTACGAACATTTTCATAAGTAGAAAAATGTACGTAATTTACGAATTAACTTATGTAACGAACTTCTATATTCGTATGTTTCTATATACTTCTATATACTATATACTTCTATATTCGTTTATGAGGGAGTTCACCCCTCGTCGATACCTCGCTCTTTACAACTAAAGCTTAAATTCTATCTCAATTCCTTAAGAATGACCCTTGAATCACAAACGTCGTAGAATAAATAGTTGAAATTACTAAAAATATTTTAGCCTAAAGAGCGAGGTATTACGAGGAGGTAAACCCCTCATATGCGCAATAATTTCTGCTCGTTTTAAGTTTTAATGCTGCTCCTCACTTTCAGTAGAAAAAAACTTGTCATATTTATTTTTTCATTGTTTTTTAAATAATGCTAAAAAATCGTGCACCCCCTTCATTAAAAGTCTCTTACCCCATGATAAGTTTTTCCTTGGAAAGATCCTCCCACGTAACCCCCCACCTCAACTCACACTCCCAAACCAAAAAAATCCCCCTGAAAGCGTCCGTACACTTCCCTGTAACCATTACTATATGCAAACACAGGTCAAAGTTTGTAACTTGCAACCCCTCCCACGGGGACTGTGTGGGAGTAAGTCGTCCCCAAAGACATAGTTATTAGGTTTTTCGACTATGTTGAATAAAACGGCTATCTCAGAATTTTGATCCGGTGACTTTGGGGGAAATGAGCGTGGGAGGGGGTCTAGGTGCCCTCCAATTTTTGGTGACTTAAAAAGGGCACTAGAAATTTTTATTTCTGTTAGAATGAGCCCTTTCGTGACATCCAAGGACCACTGGGTCAATATGATCATCCCTGAAAAAAAAACCATAAACAACCATCCGTGACTTGTCTTCGGGCAAAAACTGCAAAATTCCACATTTTGGTAGATAGCAGCTTGAAACTCCTACAATGACGTTCTCTGATACGCCGAATCTGTGTTGTGATTTTCGTTAAGATTGTATGACTCTCAGGGGGTGTTTCTACCTATTTTCTAAAATGAGGCAAATTTTCTCAGGCTCTTAACTTTTGATAGGTAAGACTAATCTTGATGAAAGTTATATGTTTACAATCAGCATTTTTTTGTGTAACTATTGGTATCAAAATTCCATTTTTTAGAGTTTCGGTTACTATTGAGCCGGATCACTCCTTACTACAGTTCGTTACCACGAACTGCTTGATAAATTTTACCATCTATAAGTGCCATATAGCGACTAAATCAGGACTGTTAGTGCCTTTCATACCTTTTTGTTACTTTTGTGCGAACCGAACCAGTTTTTTTGAGGGACGGAGGGGTCTAAGTGCAAAACCTCTTCTGGATACTACCCTGTAAAAAGAAACCTTAAAGCGTTTGGCAACACTTTTACATTTTTTTTTTTTTTTTTTTTTTAGTGTAACACTAAGAATAATTAATTGAATGTGCGTAGCTAGTAAACTTAGTGCATTAATAAGTGCCTGATCCCAGATACTGACAGAAAAAGGATTACAAAGCTTAAAAATGTAAAATATCGTCACATTGCGGAGGGGACAACCCATTTCATATACGGAGTAATTTCTGTTCGTTTTAAGTTTTAATGTCGCTCCTTACTTTCAGCTAAAAAAAATAGTTTTTTTTATTTAATGTTAAACTAAAGACGTGAAGCGGTGATGAAGTGTAGGTCTAGTGAGGTTGTAGCGTGAAGGGTCTAAGCAAGATCTTAGGTAGCTGATATCTAAGAATTTTTAGATACGCATGATTTTTAAATTATCTAGATTCTGCTTAGCTTATTTTTCACTAATTTTTTCAGGGTTTAAATGCTCGTCTGGTTTTTGCCATTTGCGCTGCTGCTATAGGATCTGGATTCCAACACGGCTATAATATTGGTGTTGTCAACGCGCCAGGAAAAGTAAGTGTTAATTTCAATGATAGACCTTAGCTGACCTTGTATCTAAAATATTTTTGTTTTCCCTAACGTAAGCAAAGAAACCCTATCTTGTGTTTTCAAATAGAAATTTGCAGAGAAATAAGGGGTGGAGAAGGAGGCCTAGTTGCCCTACAATTTCGATTACTTAAAAAGGCAACTAGAACTTTTAATTTTTAACGAACGTTTTTATTAGTAAAAAATATACGTAACTTAAGAATTAACTTACGTAACAAACTTTCATAATCTTATATTTTTATTATGTATACGAGGGGGTTTGTACCTTCGTTAATACCTCGCTCTTTACACTAAATCTTAAGTTCTGTCCCAATTCTTTAAGAATGACCCCTGAATCAGAAAGGCCGTAGAATAAATAGTTTAAATTACTAAAAATACTTCAGTATAAAGAGCGAGATATTTATCTCCTAAATACCTCGCTCTTTATGCTAAAGTATTTTTAGAACCCCTCATATGCGTAATAATCTCTGTTCGTTTTAAGTTTCAATGCTACTCCTTTCTTTCATTTGAAAAAAAAAACATTTTCATGTTTATTTTTCATTGTTTTCTTATGGTAATGCTAGAAGATCATGCGCCCTTTTCCTTGAATTTTTCTTCCCCTATGACAGATTCCTCCAAAGAAAGATCCTCCAACATAGCCCCCTCCCCTCAGCCCCACCCCAAAACAAAATAAAATCCCCCTGAAAACGTCGGTACAGTTCCCAATAACCATTACTATATGTAAACACTGGTCAAAGTTTGTAGCTTGCAGCCCCTCCCCCAGGGATTTTGGGGGAGTAGTCATCCCCAAAGACATAGTTATTATGGTTTTCGACTATGCTGAACAAAATGGCTATCTCAAAATTTTCATCCGTTGACTTTGGGAAAAAATGAGCGTGGGAGGGGGCCTAGATGCCCTCCAATTTTTTTGGTCACTTAAAAAGGGCACTAGAACTTTTCATTTCCGTTAAAATGAGCCCTCTTCCGACATTCTAGGACCACTTGGTCGATACGATGACCCCTGGAAAAAAAACAAAAACAAATAAACACGCACCCGTGATTTGTCTTCTGGCAAAAAATACAAAATTCCACATTTTTGTAGATAGGACCTTGAAACTTCTACAGTAGGGTTCTCTGATACGCTGAATCTGAGGATGTCATTTTCGTCAAGATCCTACGACTTTTAGGGGGTGTTTCCCCCTATTTTCCTAAATAAGGCAAATTTTCTCAGGCTCCTAACTTTTGATGGGTAAGACTAAACTTGATGAAACTTATATATTTAAAATCAGCATTAAAATGCGATTCTTTTGATGTAGCTATTGATATCAAAATTCAATTTTTTAGGGTTTTGGTTACTATTGAGCCGGGTCGCTCCTTACTACAGTTCGTTACCACGAACTGTTTGACTGGGACAAGTCCAGATTGACTAATCCCCCTCAATTTATTAGCATACCAGTACAATATTTTACTATTATACCGTCTATCTGCATCTTCCAGATCCTCGGCAATTTTATCCATTGCCTGCACTTCACACCTCCTTAGTTCATATTTTAATACTGTCTCCACTTTCCTTACATTCCTTTTGTTTTTATATGATATATAGCTCAAGTAGTTCTTGTACAGGCCCCTCCTCCTGTCTACTAAACAAAAAGATTTTAACTAACACTCTTAGCTGCAGCCTAACTTTCTTCCCTAAAATACTATCAGCAACTTCACAAATTGTTTTTCTAAATTATTCCAACCATCTTCCGCACTGTCAAATTTTAAACTCTCGAGTTTAATATTCAACTGTTCCTGGAAATTTTTACTCAAATTCTCATCCTGGAGTCCTCCAACATCATAACTTCCCGGGAGGTAGTTACCCTTCCAAAATTTCAGCTTTAATTTAACCCAAGACACAACTATATGGTGACGTTTGCTTTTTACATCAATAATAACACTATTATATACCCTAGTAATGATTTTTTTTTATTTTAAAATATTTTCAATAAATCAAAATTTTGAACTTGTGCAACTCTATTGCACAGAGCTCAACGGGGAGTCAACTCGAGGCTAGCCCCCATATTTGGTTTATGTTCGTTCATATAAGTTTTGCTCGTTTTAAGTTGTGCAACTAATTTTTACTTCACAAAAGAAAATTTTATTTATTATTTAAAATTAATTTTTTTTTAAGGAATTGAAGCTAACAAATGACTTTGCAGGGAAAAAACTTTAATTCGTATTTAGTTTAACTATTTATCAAAATCGTGATTTTTTATTCTAATAGAATATTATATTCTAATATACTCTAATTATATATTACATTTATATACCACTACCACTACTAATAACTCACTGCAGCACCAAGCCGCCTAAGGCCAACACAGCTACGCACGCTCCTCCTCCAACCTAATCTATTCAAGGTGTTCCTTACTCTTTACACCCTCCCAGGAAGTTCCCATTTCCTTTAAATCTTTGTGACAATTCTCCCAACCCAGACGAGGACGACCTGCTTTCCCTGTAGCCCCAGGCGGCTGGCCAAATGAACAATCTTCGGCAATCTGTCATCCTTTATCCGCAGAACTTGGCCTAGCCATCTCAACCTTTCTTTCATTATAGCCCTAAAAAGCGGATTATATTTATATAAAGATAAGAATATATATTCTTCTTTCCAGTTGATACAACAATGGATTAATGTCACTGATTATGCTCGATCTGATTATGCAGAGGTACCAACAGAAGCCAGTATAACATGGATTTGGTCTGTAGCAGTTTCTGTGTATTGCATTGGAGGAATGATTGGTGGATCCTTGACAGGGTTCTTTGCTGAAAAGTTTGGCAGGTAAGACAATTGTGTGTTTGATCTTCATGAGGATAACTATAAAATAAACAACAATATTCCTGAATTGGTCTAAAACTTGACATTTAGTACCTGTTTCAGAAAGATAATCATAACACTTATGCACTTGCGAAATAATTGCCAATGTTGTAATGGATAATGCATAACTATTCTGATTGAAAAGTTCAACTCTGTATGAAAGAAGGTAATATTCAATTTGGCTTTAGACATATTTTAGAGTTTAGAACAATTATGGGCTCAGAAAATTAGCTTTCAAGGGATGAGGGCAATATTTTGAACGGACATAAACAACAAAATGTGCCGGAAATAGCCAACTAACATGTAGTTATAGAATTCAAAAGAAATTATATAAGATTTTGTAAAAATAATACACTCTTCAGGTTTACAGGGAGGATACGTTTCTCTATAAGGTTGGCTTGATTGACCTTAAAAGTTGGAGTTTACATGTGAGGTTCAATAGTTTTTTGAAAATTTCTGGCTATTTTAAATTTTTGATTACCCTTTTTAAAATCCATCCCTACCAAAAAAGAAAAGTTCTACTGGAGATGTTGGTTCCGGCCGAACCGTTTTCGTGCCAATCTTATACTTACTTTCCGAGTCCTCACTGAAGAAAGTTAGGAATGGCACTCAAAGCTTTAAATGATTTTTATGTACTTTGGAAAGGCCTTCGACTCTGTGGATTGGGTAAGTTTGTGAATGATCTTTCTTTATTATGGGATCCCAATTAAAATAATAGCAATTATCATAGCTCGTCACGAGGACAGCGAGTGCTGCATCAAGTCACCCAAAGGCCAAACCGGATGCTTTCGAATTCTATCTGGCGTCAAACAAAATATTGGTTTTAGGTCTAATAATCAGGGAGGGGGGGGGCAAGGTATACCAAAGAAACGTTAACATATAAAACGAAAAGCATTTAGTGTGGGAAGGGTTGCGGCAGAGGGGTAGCTGCCCCTCTGTCCAGGTCTAGAATTGTCACTGATCTAAATTTAAACCACATAAGTATTAAATATGATATTCATTAATAAAAAAACATAACAAACGAAAAAAAATTTTAGTACCATTGTTCGCAGTACAGTCCCATTTCAGTGCCATTTTGTTTTTCAGGAAAGGTGGGCTTATTGTAAATAATATATTTGCAATGATTGGCGCCATTCTCGAAGGTTTTGCATACTCTGCCAGATCTTATGAAATGCTTATTGCTGGAAGGATATTTATTGGAATTAATTGTGGGCTCAACGCCGGATTGGCACCAATGTATCTTAGTGAAATATCTCCAGTTAATCTTCGAGGGGCGGTAAGACACTTCTCTTTTATTAATTAATATTGGCAGCTAAAGCTTTAATAGAACAAACTTGTTTTAGTTTAACTATTCATCAAATTGTAGAAGAAATTTATCAGCATGTGAATGAGATAAGACTTGCTACAAATATAGTCAAAGTGCCCGCAAAAAAAGCAATAAAATATTTAGGACATTCACCGATGAACGTCGACATTCACCAATTGGTGGACATTACATACACGCCAGCGCTATATCCGAATTCTCATGAATAAAAAAATGACAGAAGTCTCCACAGTTCGCCACAAATTTTTCTATAGCTTCTCTTTTAGCTTTTATGTTTCCTTTTATTGAAAATAAATTAACTATAGAGATTTGTAAATAACTACACTTCTCTTTTGTTAATTAATATTAATCGGCATTTCCTGCTGAAAATTGCCCATAAAAAAATTCTGCGTGGAAAATTATTTTTACCCCGTTTTCGTTTGAAAAAAAAAACAGAATTATTTTTCTTTTAATTTCTAATCATTTTTCATATCATACTGGAAATAAAACCTCCGTGAAAAAATTTTCTGGAAATTTTCCCCTCCCAATATGTCAACGAAAAGTTTCTCCGAAATGAAATTCCCCCGTGGAGAATCTCTCCTGTGGAAAATCTCCCCCAACCACAACAATATCCACCAGACAACTACAACTCCTTTGAATATTTAACCTGGTCTATTTCACAGGAATATCTTCAAATGTAAAATTGAATTGACAAAGAGAAAGTATGCCAAATCAAAATAACTCTGATAAATTCCTCCGTATATAGTTTCTCTTTGAAAGTTTATCCTTGAAAACCTCCCCTCCCATGGTAAATTTTCTCCTTGGAAAAGCCCTTGAATCAAATTTCCACCATCGAAAAATCACCCTCCCCCAAAAATGTTTTTTTACAAACAGGTAAACTCGTGTTCCATGTTTTTGCTTACTTTCGAGGTTCCCTGTTATAGTACATCCTGGGTTGAGCGAATTGCCTATTAAATCAATAATTTCTAAAATATATAATTATATAATTATATTATACTATAATTTCTATGATATATAATTCAATAATTTCCCGAGGAATTTAATATTAAATCAATGATAGGTGTTGCTATAATTACAGAATGATTTACGCTAAACATGAAATAGCTTAGGTAGTTAGTGTTACCCAGCTACTAACTGCTATTGCTACCAAATAGCCGTAGTATTAATAGTTTTAATAGTAGATAGCAATAGCAGTTAATAGATTTAGGCTATTGTTTACACATAGATTTAATACCAAATAGTTTCAGTACCAAATAATTTTACTTCCACTATTTTAGTAAGAATTTCCTACCAGAAAAATGAAAGTAAAAACAGAAAGAGTAGAGACAGAAAAGATGAGGGTTGATTTGAAAGATCAAGCTGGCCACTTTCCGCCACCTGCCATAAATGTCAGAGCGTCACTTAATCTTTCTGAAAAACCACAATAAACCCATTTTGAAAGTGAGCTAGCCCTCGGTCAGGGTCGTGTCCAGGATTTTGCTCAAGGGCGGATGGTTACGAAAATAATTGACGGGGTATTTCCTACCAGCAAAATGAAAGTAAAAACATTAAAAGAAGGGACATAAAAGATGAGGGTTGATTGGAAGGACCAGGCTGGCCACGGTTTTCAAAGTGAGCCAGCCCTCGGTCAGGGTTGTGTCCAGGATTTTGTTCAGGGGTGGATGATTATCAAATATATCGACGGGGTACCTACTTGCAAGAGATAATGTGGACAATGAAAAGGATAATGTAGGAGCCAGAAACATATTTTGGGAGAAGAGACTCAAACTGGTCATTCCACTATTTTTGGAACCTAGTTTCGGAACTAGTTATTGACTTCAGTAAGAACTGAATGAACAGATTTTGTTCAAATTTAGTTAGCCGTTTTTTTTTTATTTACTTGCTCTGTCTGGTTTCATTTATTTCGGTCTTATATCCTCATTGCTTAAATTTTTCTCATTATTGTTAATTTATTATTCTAGGTTGGAACAGTGTATCAACTAGTTCTAACAATTTCAATCTTGATATCTCAAATCTTGGGAATGGAGAATTGGGAATGGGTACTGAAGTACTTTGGCCATATCTTTTAGCATTCACAGCCGTACCTATCCTCTATCAAGTTCCCGCGCTCATGCTTTGTCCCGAGTCACCCAAATATATCCTTATCACCAAGGGGCGAGTTAAGGATGCGGAAAAAGGTAATACTCGATTTTTTTTTTAGACTGAAGATTAAGATTATAAAAATGAAACGAAGCAAGTTAAATTCACTTTGTTTTTAAAGGGAAATATTTGAAACTAAACCTCAAATGAGAGAAAATATTTAAATAAGAACAGGTTTTATTTTCATTGCTTTGCACAACACAAAAACCAATTGTAGACGAACGGTAGAGGAAAGGAGATTGTAGTGAAAAGTTAGAGCAGCTAATTCTGTTTTTATGAAACACACAGTATGAACAGTAGAAAAATTTCTTCAAAAATGATACAGATTGAAGCACTCAGAAACAGAAATATGGTTGTGCCACATCAATAAATGGAGACATACCAAGAGAGAGAGAGAGAGAGAAAAAAAAATCAATTTTCAGATGTTTTATTTTTACATTGGGTCTTGTTACAACCAGTTATTGGGAAACAGCTTCCCCTGTAGTGAAGCTTGGTAGTTTCCGTTGCGTATGAAGGGTAACTTTGTGGAAATTGCACTTTTAGGACTGGCATCTTGGTACTACATCTCTGTAAGGATATTTAGTCACGGAATCTGGGGAGGATGTTTAAAATAAGATTTTAAGGAGGAAATATTTAAGCAATTTATAATCGTAATGAAAGCATAGAATTCGCTTTTTCGTTATTTATAACATGTGAAGTTTATTTATAAAATACCTATTTTTAAATTCTAAAAATTTTTATTAGCAGTATTCAACATGTCAAAAATATAATCATAATTTCCTCCTGAATCTAAGTGTTAATATCATTTGCATCACAGAGGTAGAGACTAGGTGTCATTTGAGCGGATATTTTTAAATAATTTATATTCTTTGGCATAGGTATGATCGTGTCATAACGGTGTTCAATAGAAAAATTGGAAATCCCTTATATATAGCACCCATTTTCGCCGTAAACGACTTTCGTTACATTTTAGAGCTACTTGTTTGGTACCAATACCTTGGGAAAATAAAGATGCATCAGTCTTACCTTAAAAAGATTTCTTTTTGTTCAGAAATGGAGGAAGGAAAACCATCAGTAAAGGAATTTTAGAGGGACAATCCTGTGTAAATCGTCAAAAAAAGATAAATTTTTGGGACATTTGAGGTGAACTAATTTATAGCATCTGACCTATGACGACGCATGGTAGAAGTGTCTCAGGCATGGTGGAACCACGGTGGAGGGTGATCGTCACAAACAAAAGCTTGAATAGCCTTCAGTCAGTGAATTAGTTGACCTAAAAGCTCAATTACTGGCGTTGAGGTGTGCTTAAAATTATTAACATTATAACAGGTTTGAACTACTATATTATCTTCATAATTTACCTAAGACCACCGAGTATTCATGGTTTCTATGTTTAAAAAAGAACAAATTAAAAGCAAAAATTAAACAAGAAAATTTCAAAATTCATTGAGAACAACGGTGAAAATATATCTTTTTCAAAGAACAATCTTTGACAAGAATTGATACTTTAAATTGTTTTTTTGTGCTTGATCGTTCGAGGCTTACCCTACTAAATTTAAGTTGTATAAATAATCAATAGAAAAACGTTCTAAATTCGATTTTCTTCTAGTGTTAAATTGGCTGAGAGGTACACTCGATGTCAAAGACGAGATGACCGAGATGAATGCCGAATTTGAAAGCCAGAAAGCAACTGCTGGGACCGGTTTAAGGGAAATGTGGACGGATCCAAGTTTAAAGTCACCACTGATTATTGCTGTTATGATGCAATTGGCGCAACAGTTGTCTGGCATAAATGATGTAAGTACTAGATATAACTAAAATTACTTTTATAAACGAAGAATGTAGGCAGAAGGTCTAGGAGGATCGCTAGGTCATAGAATGTGGGCACAAGAAGGTTTGCTAGGTCTATTTCTGCAAAAACGTTTAGGTAACTTCACCATCTAATGACAGAAATCATAAAGAGAAAATATTGTCCATGTATATGGACATATATATGGACAGTATAACCAGTTCCATATCCGGGATATTTTTGGATAAAGAGGGAGGGAGGGAGAGGGGTACAAAAGAATATTTTCGGGAGGAGAATACAAAAAAGCATCAAAAACTTGTTTGTGTTCGTTACGTTTTTACGAGTCAGACAGACATTTTGGGGGTGGGAGGTTCAAACTCTATAACCCCAGTGGATACGGCCTTGAATATAGCATGCAAATATGCTATAGCTCCATATAAACTTGAGAGGGGTGAGAGACCCTGTTTTCCTTATAATATCTGCAATACACAGACTATAAAATAAAGAGGAACCTCTAAAAATTACCTAAGTATTTGTTTCTTGAAAGGTATACCCCTTTCTCCATAGCTAATTGTGTGGTTCTTCGTCTTGATCCAAGCCAGAGGAAAAACCAGATCTGACGTATCCACCTCATAGAATCAACTATGAGGTGTATTACCATAGTAAAATATTATGTATAATATTATGCCCCATTTAGTAATGAGACATTTAGTAATACTATCACCCAGCTCTGCTGGGGCATATACTATGCCCAAGTTACTTATGCCTGAAAAAATTCCGATTTGTTGAATTTTAACTGCGCTTTTTAATTATTTTTTACTAGTTTGGCATTCACTCAACAACTGTTTTTACTTTGAAAACATCGTTTCATTTTGTGGTGAAGGCGAAGATTCTTCAGAAAACAAGACTATCGTAAGGTATTGCCACTTTAAATGACAACGAAGATACTTCTCTGGTACCCAGATCAGGCCTTTTCTATTCTAAGTTTGGCTAGCAGTTTATTTACGAAGACAAAAAAAATGAATATAAAGACGACAAATGGGTCTATGGCCAGTAAACGAAAATGAAAAGAAAACAAGAAAAAATCAGACGACTTTTTCGCTGATAGACAACAAGACGTCTTTCAGCGTAAGAAAAAGAGAAACTAGAAACTAAACAATTTGTATTCTTTAAATTTAAAATAAAATAACCAAAAATTTCAGCAATTAATATTTAATTCAAGAATAAAGAAATCTATTGCATAAAAAATCTTTTTTTACATAATTTTCAATGAAGAAAATATTTAATTCAGTATTTTTACTTCAAAAGATATAACTTTACACGAAAACAAAAAAAAAATGTAGAAAATTGGAACCAAACGACCCTGTAGGTTCAGCTTAAGGACTGCACCACCAAATTTATTCAGATGAGAATAGATTTCCGTGGCCACAATCATTCAGATCTAAAATTTATACACATGCTTGAGTCAGGGATAGTGTAGAATTAGAAGGAAACAATCAAGTAATTGGTATAGGTATTAATCAAAATTTAACGACCGTTTCATTGAATAAAAAGAATAATAACGTGTACATATTTTTAGGTAATGTTTTTCTCGACTGCCATATTTGAGGATGCAGGCTTAAGCACCATTACCTCTCAATATGCCACACTTGGTATGGGTGTCATGAACGTACTTATGACCTTTGTCTCTATGGTATTGATTGAAAAGGCAGGACGAAAAACACTGCAGCTAGTTGGTCTTTCTGGAATGCTCTTTGTTGTTATACTTCTTACTGTATTTTTAGCCATCAAGGTAATTAAGTCTTCATTTTTTTTGGTGCTTAAAATGAATATGTAAATTGAACAGTCTTGAATTTAATGGTTCTGCCCTGTCATTAGAAAAATCTATACAAAATCTAAAAGAATTTCCCGCTCTAAAAATGAGAAGCTTGTTACTGTTCCACTTCTCAGCAGAACTATTTAAGTCCCATAGTGGCTGATTAGAATCGTTTGCAAGGGGTACATAAAAAGGGGTATAAGTTTGCAAGGGGTATTAATTTCAGTTTGGAACATTTAGCTACTATGAAGTAGCAAAAGTAGGCGTGGTCTCAGCACGATGTTTTACATGTAAAAATCATGAATTACAAAAAGGGGAGTGAATGAAAAAAATACGGAGGGGGTGAGGAATATACTTTTAGCAGCTAGACCTTTTTTCAATGAAAATCAGTGGCTGATTAGAATCGTTTGCAAGGGGTACATGAAAAGGGGTGTTAGCATACTGTTAAAGTGGAAGAAGACTTATTTGCATTTGAAACTAGAGTCTTGAGGCTATATGCTAGGTTCTGTTTTTATGTAAGGAATTACAATTAATGGGTAACACCTAAAGTTCAGCCTAAAACAGATAGATTCAATTGTAAGGCGCTTTAGCATTGTGCTGATACTGGATCACCGGTTGCAGAACTCGTCGACCCTTGGTGATTTTGGGATCTGTCATTTTGTGTAAAATTTTGTGTAAAGTTTTTGAAGTTTTTGATTGATTGAAGTCTTAGTAAAAAAAAAGAAGGGAGTTCGGAGTTCCGTCTGATCTTAGTAAAAATAGTTGATCTTTCGCATAAACTTGTTGCTTTTTGTTTTTAACAAAAGTATGATGGAAGGGGACTGCTATCCCCCATCCTGTGCACGTCCCTGATATGAGGTACATATTCTTTATTATCAAATAGCTTGTGTTAACGCACTTTAAGTAAGAAGCGACTCGGCTCAATAGTTGAAAACTTCAAATATGCAAATAAGACTCTAGTTACAAATAAGAACACTCTAATTGCATCTCTGTAATTCAAAATTGCAATTTAGCTTAGTTCCATCTTTTCTCACAAATTAAGAGATGTTTATTTAAAACTCATATATTTTTTCTCGTATGTGTTAACTGTTTTTTTTTGTTCCTTAAAGTCAATTCAAAATCACAATTTAACCATGAGCCACTGTTTAGTTTTTTTCTGCATTTTAATATAACATCGATCACCATTTTTAAATATAAAAAATTTTGAAGTTAAAGTGAGCCTGCTAATTTTACAGTGGAAAAAGATTTATTGTCGTTAATACTAATTTTGTTTATGAAAGTACGAGAAGCATAAACAACTAAAAAGGTGGGTAGAAGCCATCTAATAGGATTTTCTTTTGATTACTGACAATATGGACGCAAAGGAGTGTTTATTTTGCAAAAGTTTTAGGGACAGAGTTAAAGGTGTTGGGGACAGTATTGTAAAAGAGCTATCGAAATAAGGTGTTAACGAATAATGCAACGGATAAAGTAGAAATTCATTAAGTTTTGCTCATTTGATGAAAAATATGTTTCAGTAGAATTGTTGTTGTTGGTGTAATTGGATGGAGCTTCCAGAATTTCTTCTCTATGCTCCATGTAGAATTGTAATTCTTCCCCGTATATTTGGATGCATTTTGGTGGACTTTATCCTAAGCAAGACAGCAAAGGCAAAGGGAGATGTGGGTGAGAGTATAATTTTAATTTAAATTTTACTGATTGCTTCTGCAACAAACAAGTGAAATAATTGAAAGTTTCCTTTTGTCTTTGCATTTGTTATGTCCTGGATATTTTACATAAAAGCCTCTAAACATTCCTTGATAATTTAACCCTTATCCTCAAAAATAATAGTAGTCGTAGCTGTATTAGTAGAATTAGCAATGATAATATGCAACTAGCTGCTTTTGATTGGTACACCTCCTTTTTATGTCTCCTGACAATTTTACAATCTAAGCTGTTTGTAAGATATTGCTGATATGCCCTTTCAAGGAACTGCATGCTAATAATGTAATTTAATTTAGTTCACCATCAGCCTAACTACTGTCTGGAAGCTTCACCTTATGCCTTGAGCTTTGGTAGTGGAATCAGTCGTATTAGTCATAGAATATATTCTGTATGAAGTTTTTTAAATGAAAATGTTTACGAAATAAATACATTTTGAAGCTGTCGCTGTAAGATTAATAATGTTTAATTAATTAATTAATTTAATAATTAATTAAGATTAATTAATGTTGTTCGGAAAACCGCACCTATTTGGAAAAGGTATTCCCAAAATATATCAGTTTTCCTAAAAAAATTCTAAATCTAGGAGGAAGGCTTTTTCTAACTGGAATCTATCCCTTAGAAGCGAGATCCATCCTGTATTGGCCGTTTATTGCCTACCCGTATGTCGGGTAGTACGGGAATATGTGTATGCATTGTTTTGTTAATAAGTCAAACCATGCCAATAGTTTTTCTACCTAATAAAAAAATAGACATCATCTTGAGTTATTACTGATATGTTTCTCTATTGTAATCAAATTTTTCCATCCCAGGATATGGCCCCTTGGATTCCGTACATCAGCATTGTCCTAGTAATTGCATTTGTTGTGGCTTTCGCCACTGGTCCAGGTTCCATTCCTTGGTTTTTAGTAACTGAACTATTCAATCAATCTGCCAGACCACTTGCAACATCTATTTCAGTTAGAGTGAACTGGACGGCAAATTTCTTCGTTGGTATTGGATTTCTGCCTCTTGCAGTAAGTAAAATTTCTATTAACTACAATGAGAAGATAAGAATTAATTTATCAAGAATAAAATATTACAATAAATAACATAAAATTTGCAAAGCTACGTACAGTCAAAAGAGGGAATTCTTAGAACTTCGAAAAAACTGTTCAAATAGTTCGGATTTTTACTGGGAAAATTAGTAGTAAAAACTATTTTGGAAATATACCGTAATGAACAAATATGTCAAAAAAGGAATGGAATTTCTACCATCAAGTCTCTATGCTATGATTTTGAATAATTTTGATAAGCGTACACCGTCTGAATGTTTTTTGTGTTAATCAGTTCATTTGTATGTAAGAACCGCATTGTGGAATATTTAAACTTGTCCTAGCATAGAATGCCGGCTATTTAGTAAATACCTAAATACAGCGTTTATTTAGTAGTATATAGTAAAGCTTTTTGGACATTAGTTTTTTAAACATTTCTTCTAATTACTTAGTAATAGCCAATTAAAGGTAAAAAAATTTAGAAATTTTTGGAAAATTTAAAAAAATGGAAAATTAATAGTAAAAATTATTTCCGAAACATACAATAATGAGCAAATATTTCAAAAAAGGAATAAGATTTCTACCATCAAGTCTATGTTATAATTTTGAATAATTTCGATCAGTGTTCATCGTCTGAATGTTTTTTTTTTTTGTGTTAATCAGTTCATTTGTATGTAAAAACCGCATTGTGGAATATTTAAACTTTGCCAAGCATAGAATGCCAGTTATTTAGTAAATATCTAAATACATCGTTTATTTACTGGTATATAATGCTATATATTAAAGCTTTTTAGGCTTATTTTATAGATCTTTCTACTAATTACTTAGTAATAGCCAAACTATTTGACCCGACCCCCCTCTAGAACAAAGTTTTCTACTTTCTCCTATATAGGGCAGCCCTTCCAATGACTAATTTATTGCATTTTTGTTTTGACGAGTACTATAGTAAATTAAAATCATTGCAGTGATATTATTTCTACAGAATGTTTTCAACTTCAACGTTTCAGTTTCGATTACAAGGAGATTAATTATTTGGAGGAAAAAAAATCATCATCGCCATACGGCTTTTCCTATGTCCAATGAAAGGAGTTCTTTAAATCTGTTTTAACATCTTTTTGGAACATCCTTTTGGAAAATTTAACATCGTTTTAGAATTGAATAAATTAGAACTGAATGAATAGCCTATATACCTCAACTTAAGTTCCATAGCTTTCAAATTCTTAGTCAAAATATCCAAGCAGTATGTTTAACAATATTATAATGTTTATGTTCATCACTTAGGGGAATGTGCTACTTTTTAGAATTGTAAAATTTTCATATCTTGTTTATTAAAAAAAATTCAGTTTGCTGGCCAGTATTTGTAATTGGTTTGGTGGTCTGAATAATTATATTTTAATTGATTTGGTGGTCTTATAGGGCTTTGACATTTCCAAATAAACAACAGAAAACTAAAAGCTGGTACCTGCTTTCCTAGAAATCGGAAGGAAAACCTTTATAACGTTTATGTCGTTAAGGTTTGTTTTGTGTCGTTAACGTTACATATGTCGTTTTGTGCATGACATTTAATTTTTAATTTATATTCAGTTTGATAACTTAAATTAATCTAATATATATTTAATTTTCAATTTATATATGATTTCAATTAAAATTGTATCTTCAAAAAGTTTGTTTTGTTATTAAATGGGCAGAACTTAATTTTTGGAGTTCAGGAAAGGGGAGGCCCTAAGAGTTTTTTAGTATACAAGGTATAAAATTTCCAAAATTTTAGCTGAAAGAATTTCTTTTTTGGCCATTAGGCCACAAAAAAAGACTTGAATTTTCACTATCTTTCAGTTAAACTTAACAGTCAAACTATAAAATGCAACGGTCAGTCAACAGCGAGGCTTGAAAAATTATTTTGTGCTTCCATATCATCTAGAGACATAAAACATTGACATTGTGTCAAAACCTCTGTTATCCCTTTTTGAATCAAGTCTGCACCGAGGCAACAGTTTGAACTGGTAGATCCTAGTTACTAGCAGAAAAGTTGCGACAGTAAAGTTGCTAAAGCTCCTAGTATTTGTAGCCAGATACCATAAATTAAATATGACCTCACCTTATTAATAAGACTACGATGCATCAATTTAACACTAGGTCAAAACATCATTTGAATTTCAGATTCCTAAGAAATAGACTTTAAATTTAACCAAAACATTTCAGATAACTTAACAAAGAGCCAAAAATTTCAAGAGCCAAAAACATATTATTTCATTTGCTTTTTTTTGTCTCAGAATTGAACACTGTAACTCTTGGGCAGCTAACAACATTTGGAACTTTTGATTTTTCTTTTTAGCGCTACAGGAAGCATCAGCGGCGTGAATATTAGGGAAATGTAGGGGAGGGGGATTTTCTTTCAATTCAATAAGTATATCTCCCAAAAAAGGTGTTTTGCAAAAACTAGGGAGAGGAAAAAAATCAAGGAGGGTGGGGGGAATTAGTGAATTTCAACAGAAACAGGGGAAAACAGGAAACAGGAACCTATCAAGAAACAGGGGTATCTAATATCAAATACTAGATATAATCAAAATGTTTCAGATCACTTAACAAAGAGCAAATAAACTACAGTCAAAAGACCCAAATTTCATATTCCTAAGAACTAGACTGTAAATCTAGCCAAAACATTTCAGATCACTTAATAAAGAGCCAATAAACTAGTGTCAAAAGAGCCAAAAACTTTATTCTGCACATTGTCTCATTTTCTTTTTTCTTTCAACCCTGGACACTGCAACTCCTGGGTACTTCTACTTGTAGCTAACTCTTTTACAATAGTTTTCTCGCTTATTCTTAAGTAGCTTAACTCTTGAATGACTATCTGCTAATTAAAGCGTTGTTTTTACTGCATAGACCCACTTCTATATAATACAGCTTGACGAGATGCAGTGTTTAATTATTTCATAGTAACTTATCTTTTGTTTTTTTTTTAGCAACTACTTGGTCCATGTGTTTTTGTCATATTTGCTGTTCTGTTGATCGTGTTCATTTGCTTCACAGTCAACCGCGTACCAGAAACAAAGAACAAAACAATTGAAGAAATAAGTGCAATGTTCAAACCCCCATCGGACCTCCCCTCTCTTTGAGTTTCATTTTATTTACATGAATGTAAATACCAAGCTGTATATTTGTATGATTTAAAATAAAATTGTATCCTTTTTTATCAGTCGATTCTCTACTTTAGAAAATTTTATGACTTTTTAATATGTTTAGCTAGCTAAACTAAAAAGAATAAAACTGAAACCAATGAGTGAACAGTTAAATTTTTAAACCCAGCTGGGAAATAGGTACTGTGAGGAAAGATTTCCGTAGGGGTCCTAGAGATAAGGGGAGTTGGGTGGGCTCCTTACCAGAAGATTTATTTTACCACCATTTTTTTATATTTTAGTTTCCTCCTTATTTAGGATCTTATAGAAGTTATGGGAAAAATAAATTCGTTTATTGTTCTACTCTTAACTATATGGGGTGAGTAAATAAAACGCTCCAAATTAAACCAAGTAAAATCTGCTCAAGAGGGACTGAAGTACCCCTTCTCCTGTAAAATGCCAGTTTTTACTACTTTATTTTTAGTGTTTTTTTCCAAGAAGTTGTCCCTGCTTTTTCCTATATAAATAAAGTGAAAATATAGCTATGTATAAACAATGGATAAAACTTCAATTCAAGACAGCGAGTAAAATGAAACTTAAAAGGCTGGCATATTTCAATATCTATATTCGATGAGGCAACTTGTACAGCTTTTCCACACACTAAGCCCAGAGCCCAATTAATAACATTATATTATGTTCAATGCATTGACATTGGATGAAGTATTTTCATTACAAATCCTTTTACTGATAATTTTCAAAGATAAAGTTAAAAAAACTACGAATTTTTCATTCCCTACCCTAAGTTTTAAAAAGTAAATTTAACCCCCACACCTCCTAAATTATTTTGAATTGAAGCTAAAAATAATTGCAATCTTCGGAAAAACCTTCAATAACCGAAAAATATTAAAGATTGCATGGTAATTCAGGTTTTTTTTTGAATTTCATATTTCAATTCGTTAACTTATATTTATTGATCATTTTGTTAAATTTTTTATAATACATTCATGGTTCTACTCTTAACTATATGGGGTGAATAGATAAAAAGCTCCAAATTAAACACAGGAAAACCTGTCCAGGAAGGACTTAAACACCTTTTCTCCACGTTTTTTTTCAGCCTACTGAAAAAAAACCTGCATATATTTCTTGAAGCAAAACCTTGGGTTTTCTGTCTCACCTGGAATAAGAAATCCAGCTTTACTTGGTAATCTGTTTCCCCAAATTCTCATTCAGTTACGTACTAAGGTGCAGTGCTGGATAATACATTCAGCATTTCCACCTGGTGACGAAAAAATTGACTAGGTTTAAATGATTTTCTGATGTTTTTAGTGAATTTTCTTCAATAAGCTAGTGATTTACTGGTTTATCGATTTTTTTTTTACTCATACAATATAAAATTACTAGAAATTGTGATACATCACTAGAGGTTAGTGTCAAGAATACCGTGTCGGAATTTAGAAGTACTAATAAATAGCTTTTACTTTAGCGTACTTTGATTTAGACGTACCAATAAACAGCTTTGACTATATCTTGTGTTCCTTTAGATTATTATTACATTGTCTGTCCTCAAAATTTATACTGTGCATTTGTATTTATTAGAGTATTTCGCAAACTCTGGAATTCTGTTTGACTTATCCAAAAATTAAACTTGAGTATTTTCTTAAGAGTCGGCTAAAGATTCACTATAAAACATTTATCAGCATTTAGATTTTGTCCCTGGTCTTACATTTTTAACAAAATCTAAAATCTATACTAAACTATGATAAAAATAAATTACCTAGCTCTTTTTAGGGTGTATTTCCTGTCTGGTCCACTTTTCACAAATATTAGATGCCCTAGGAGGTAATATTCGTTCTTTTAGTTTGAAGAAAGTTAAATTTGAAATAACTTATATGATAAATGAAATAAAAAGCTGTTTCTCTATCTGTTTTTCTTTTTTTTACGAAATATGCTAAAAGAGTGTATTATCCCGAGCTCAGCTTGTTGGGAATATCATTTATAATGATGTATAATTAAAAGATCATTTGAACACAAGATTTAACATCAAAAGTAAGCTTTATATGATCACATACCCATCACGAACATAATAATCGTTTTAATTAAATAGTTTTATAATTTTTCATTGAAGCCACAAAAAGGATAAACATATTTTAAAGTAATTGCTGGCACATAGGTTGTCAAAACAACGTTTGTTTTGAACATATTTTAACAGAACCTTCATATTAGACTTTTTGATCGAAGCGGCTCCAACGATAGACGTTCTATTGCAACCCTATTCAAATTACAAGGAGTTTGAAAAAGAACTCTGACTGTACTACCCTTTGTTGTATTTTATGGAATATGGCTACCTTTTGTGCTTTTGTATTTCATTCAATATAAAATTATTTTACCAACTTTTTTCACTGAATGCTTTCTAAAAAGGATGTGATTATCGGTTATATGCATCCGTACCCCACAGTTCATCAAGAGTGTGTTAAAAGAAAAGAACAAAGCCATTCAAAGCTTAATAGACTAGATAGTCAATTGGAATAGAAGTCCAATTGATAATACAGTAATTAATTTGTAGTTCATCAAAAATGCATTAAAAGAGAAGAACAAAGTCATTAAATGCCTAACAAACTAGCTAGTAAAATTGGAATAGAAGTCCAATTGATCATAGACTATTTTTCAATTTATTTAAAAGTTGTAAAAATAATGGAAATACACTGCAAAGCCCATCTGCAATATAAAGATTAGTCTGTAATTGCAGATTGAAGGAAGCGGCAGTTTATTTCTGAAAAATGAATGATATGCACATAATAATAATGAAGGTATAATTCTGATTATAAATGAAGGTCTCTGTCTATTTCGTAGCTGTTCCAGGGATAACATTTAAATCTGGGGCTAATGGATGATCATGTTCTATCAGCATTACTTCCCACTTCACCTTAAATGTTAAATTTGAACAGAAATCTCAACAGATCTAGGATAAATAGCCCGTCTTCACTTCCTGATCGTTAGCATGCTAATCCATTTTTGGCATCCTTTTGTGCCGTACCCAGACACGGAAAAATAGGACGACAGTAGCAGTCTACATAACCCAGTTTTCCGTCCCAATTTTCTAGAAAAGTCCCAAATGTAGACGCAGCTTAACAATAATGCCAAATCGATGCCATCTATCTATTTATCTATTCCGATAGAATCTGCTGGAAACAGTAGTAAAAGTGCTGGTTGAATTTCTGTTTATTTTTCTGAAATTACTTAAAAAATTTGTTCAACAATGAAACAAGTGAAGTTAAAGGTTCTCTACATACAACTTGTATAAAATTTGATTTTCTTACATAGTATGAAGTAAGAACTTTTTCTTAACATGTTTCATTGTGTCTAGTCAACCTATCTATGCTTACACCAAGTAGTTGACAAGAAAATGCATACAATCTAGAGCGCGAAGCCACACCAAAAGTATCCAAGACCATTGGAGAAGAAAGGAACTTTTGAGCTTACTTCTGTCTGGAAGTTTTTTCTCTGAAAAAAATCTTTAATGGTGAACGAAACAAAAGACTAAGTTAAAAAGGGACTTTGGTTAAATTTGAGGTAAAATTCTAGTTGATTGACTTTTGGCTATCTCGGAAAGGGGTTAGGTTAGGAAAATGAAACTTTCAGAGATGGGTTTAAAGGCTAAAGTATGTCCCAGGAAGATATTTTGAAGTACACACCTTGGTAAATTTATAGCAAGCAGTATTACTGGCGTTTGTATCAAGTGAATATACCACTCAATGCCCTTTTTTATGCTCTTTACCAATATAATAATTGCTTCTACTGGAAATTCAGATTTAAGCACTTTTTGACCTCTTAAAAATGACCTTGTTATGGGGTATAAAAAAGGCTTAAAACATTAGTATTAGACTTTAAAACATAGGAATCAAACTTACTGTTTCATTATAAATCCATTTTTTTAATGTTTTATTATCCACAAGCACTAATTTTCCATAATTAAATTGGATAAATAAATTTTATCAAGGTTATGCTGTTTCCTTCTTCCTTGTCACCAAAACTTCAATTAAAGCATGTGTTTTTGGTCATTTTTTACAAAATAATAGGATATTTGAAATTCCAAATCTGTAATAGTTTAGAAACAAATTTGGGCTATATATTTGCACATCAGGGGGTGGGTCAAAGCAAACAGTATAACTGGCAATCATAATAGCTGGCTTTCATATTTTTTGCCCAAAAATGCATGCTTTTATTTAAAATTCAATGTCAAGGGAGAAGAAAACATCATAACATAGAAAAAATTAATATTGGAAAATCAGTGCTTGTGGATTATATAACATTAAAAAAATGGATTTACAATGAAACAGTAAGTATGAGATGAATGTTTTCTCAGCCTTTTTTATACCCCATATTTAGGTCATTCTTAAGAGGTCAAAAAATGCTTAAATCTGAATTTCTGGTAGAAGTAATTATTATATTTGTAAAGAAAGTAAAAAAGGCATCAAGTGGTATATTCACTTTATATGAAAGCCAGTAATACTGTTTGCTATAAATTTACCCCCACCTCCACTCATTCTCCCTCTAGAGGTCCCTGAAATTTGCCTACATGACAGGTCTATATCTATTGAAATTTTGACAAAACAACATTTTAACTTAATTTTCAGTTACCAGTTGCCTTATCTCTGCCTTTAGTTCTAAAAATGCAATTCCAGTTATTTGAGTAGAATTCTGAGCCATAGGCTATAAATGTTTTTTTTCTTCAAAATTTAGGAAATGTATTTGCATATCTTTAAAAACTTATAAATTGGGATTGAGCAAAGTTGTGAAGCTGAAAACAATTTTGTCATACTTCCTTCAAGCAGAATATCTATTTTGCAAGGTTTCACTTTTATAAAACACATATTTTTAAAGGCCATCAAAGGTCAGGGCCCTCTAGAGGGAGAAGAAGTAGAGGTGGGTACTTCAAAATACCTTCCCAGGACATACTTTAGCCTTTAGACTCATCCTTGAAAGTTTCATTTTCTTAACCTAACCCCTTTCCTAGATAGCCAAAAGTCAATCAACTAGAATTTCACCAAATTTGATAACAAAAAGTTATGAAAAGTGTGGAAAAGTATTAGTGAAAAAACCATCTGGGAGCTCTTTTTTTTTGAACTGGCTTCACTATCCAGAAAGCCCAGAATCTGGAACTTCCATTAGGTGCAGCCCTAGCTTTAGATTATGTGTTCTTGTTTGCAGAGACAATCCAACAATTTTTATGATATAAAGAAAATTGAACAGTTTATTACATTGACAACAACTTTTTCATTTCAAATATTCCTTTATTATAAAGGGAATTAATTAATAATAACGATGATAAAAAGGAAAAGAGGAGGAATTAGAGAAAGGGAGGGATTTTATGTTTTTCACAGAATACTATTTAAAGGAAGATGCTTGTGTTGTGGAAAGTACAACACATTAAAATTTCTGTGTCTGGTACATTTTTTCCTGGAAAGCACAATTTTTGAGCTTTTTTTGGTACAAATCTAAATTTTAATGGTGTAATGCTGCTTAACTTCAAAATCTAAAAACATAGTATCTTGGTAAGCCACTTGAATTGTTCCTTCCAATAAACTTGCCTCACTGGGTAACAACTAAGATGCTCACAGGTTAGATGCTAGATGAAAGCTGAAATGCAGGGCTCCCACTCTGCTTATGGGGAAGAAAAGATGAATTGAATTTCTAAATATATTTAGTATTGCTGTGACCCTAGTTGGGTTAGCTCTGTGACACAGTTTGTTGATTAAATAAGAAGGGGCTTTCCCCTTGGGGTTCATGATACCTGTATGCTTGGTGTGCAGTTCAATTTTGGCTTGTTTTGACTGTGCTTGCTTGAGAGTGCTTTTCAACCCATTTCTACCCTGTTTGGTCACTTAGTACAGTGCCTGTCTCAGGTTTATTTTGCAGCCTTTAGGTAGGCATGCCTAGCATTGACTGAGGGTCCCCTCTCTTCTTGTATTTGTGTTATTTGTTTGACTTTGTTGTATATTTTTAACCTATAGGTATTTTATTTGTCAAAACTGTTTGAACACTTCCATTTTAGCTCAATGCCAAAAGACTTTGACTAGATGGCTGTATTATCATAATAGCCATGAGCTAATCAGTAGCTATAGCTATATTTCCTAAGTTAGATATAGCAGTAAATGGTTGTAAGGTAAAGTTGGTGTTTGGTCCTAACTCCAGCCCCAACTCACATGTTCCCAACCAAAGATAGTAAAGGAAGAGCAGGTACTGAAGTGCCCAAATTGCAATGAAAAGCATGCTGCTAACTCCAAGGAGTTTCCAATGTTCATGGGAAAGAAAGCTGTTGTTACTTACTCATTCACTAATAATTTCCCCATGGAAACTGCTGCTGAGGTCTTGAAGAGAGTACTTCCAACTCATACAGAACATGTCCCCATGGTACATACATACTCTTTCCCTCCACTGACTCCTAATGAGCCTTCAGTTGAGGAATTCAACATGAAGTGTACATCAGCATTGTCCTAGTAATTGCATTTGTTGTTGTTTTCGCCACTGGTCCAGGTTCCATTCCTTGATTTTTAGTAACTGAACTATTCAATCAATCTGCCAGACCACTTGCGACATCTATTTCAGTTACAGTGAACTGGACGGCAAATTTCTTCGTTGGCATTGGATTTCTGCCTCTTGCAGTAAGTAAAATTTCTATTAACTACAATGAGAAGATAAGAATTAATTTATCAAGAATAAAATATTACAATAAATAACATAAAAATTTGCAAAGCTACTCACAGTCAAAGTACATTAAACTGTGGAGTAAACACACAAAAAAAAAGAAAAAACAAGACAAAAAACATAACAACATAAATAACATAGCAGCATAACAACATACAACATAAATAAATTACCTCCATTCAAAAAATGGCCAAAGAGGGTAAAAAACACCGATCATTTGCCGAGTTTTAAGACATATATCTTTAGATAAATGTTTCAGTCGCGAGGGCGCATCAACGATGTCAAATTTAGAGACGACTGTATGATTCGGATACCACCGAGGCAGACGCAGTAAATACTTGCAATACTTAAAATATCCTGAGCGTATTTTCTTTGTATCCTTCTTGCGAAGGAGGAAAGCAAAACCAGAAAGATAAAAAACAGCAGGGGCACAAAGACTAGAATAAAGACGGCATAGTCCATTTCTGTTATACCGACCACGATTTGGTGAAATTTTCGCGTATCCAACCCGCATACTTTTCAGCACGCTGGACGTAATAGCGGATCAAGTAGACGAAAGTGACGTGGAGAAAGAGAGACCCAACCATTTAATTCTTGCTGAACATGGTATAGTTGAAGAACCCAAGCAAAGAGGTGATGCTGGTGGAGGACTCCCAAAACACAAAAACTCACATTTGGAGGCATTAACTGAAAGGCCTATTGTGGATAGTGCGGCTGAAAGCCGGTAGAAGTTGGTAATTAGACTATTTTTTGTCCAGCTAGGAAGCAGAACATCATCAGCATATGCAACGTGATTAATGCCTAAATTATAATTGTAAAAAATTGACGGTTGAAGACGTTGGAGACACGAAGCTAAAACACATTTAAAAATGCTCCGGGATAACACGGCACCTTGCCTAACGCCTTTTTTAACAGGAATATACTCCCCTATCGTACCATTCCACTTCACCCTAACTGAAGAATTAGCATACCAATACTTAAGCACAGAAACAATAGAAAGGTTAACACCCAAGGCTGCTAGAGAAAAAAAGCATTTGAATGAATTACATTATCAAAAGCACTAGATATGTCAACAGTCAAACAATACAGGGGACTTTTTCGAGCAAGAGCTTGTTTCATTAGCCGACCCACAATATGGTGAGCTTGAAAACAGCCCATACCTTTTCTAAAACCAAGCTGGAAGGGTGTAAAATTGCACTTGGAGTTAATGGCCGGTAGCAGTACATATTCAAATAGCTTACTAACAAAACAAGACACAGTGATAGGACGATAATTAGAGCAAGCACTTGGGTCCTTACCCCTCTTGACTATGGCAGATATACAGCCGGACAAAAAACTATCTGGCACAACGGACTGTGCCAAACACATCTGAAACAATAATTGCAAATGCTTCAGCAGTTCAGGACAATCATAAGCAAAAAACTTGAAGCAAAGACCATCACTATCGAGAGACTCAGACTTATTCACTTGCATAAGAGCTCGGAGTATAACATCAGATTCCACCGACAACACTTGAGATTGGTTGATACGAATTGGGAGGATTGAGTTGACAAGCTTTGTAAAATGATTTTGGAGATTAATATTAAACGAAAGCAAAATATTTTTATAATGAGAAACGAAGTCACATAGCCGAAGAGACGAATTAATTGGAGGTGAACACTTAACACTGTTTATAACACGATCCCAGGATTTCTTGTCACAAGGACCATCCCAGGCATTCAGTCTCGCTCTACGCAGGGAATATTTGTACTCTCGTTTGGTTTTCTGTTTTATTTGATGTACTGAACCAGAAGAAGGACGATTACAGGCTATCCACATACGGAGCCAGAACTTAGCTTTTTGTTTAGCTATCTTCACTTTAGGATCAACTTTCCAAAAGGGATTGCGAGCACCCATTCGCACGCACTCGGAGGGTACAGCTGTTTTAGCGGCAGACTTTAGACAGAACACTATTTGCTGATAATACGAGTTGATATCTATCCGAGTTGAAGTTGTAGATACAGATGTTTGCAATAAGTGGAAAGGCACTTTAATAGATGATAATAACTGGGAAAATGTCAATACATAAAGTGGAACATTGGTATTTTCCCAATTTAACTTTGAGAACCACTTGGGAGAGTTACGTTGCACAGAGGTCGCCATGGAGCAAGATAGTTGGCACGTGATTGGTAAATGATCGTCGTCGATTTTAGAGTCTTCCACATGAACTATTGATGAAAGTATAGTTGAATCTGACACAATTACATGATCAAGGTTGGAAGTAAGACCACCACGATTGTGAATATAAGTAAATAGAAGATCTTTATCAGCAAGACGGAATCCTCCAGGTAGTGAATCGAGAAAGATTTCAGATCGGTCGGAATTAGATAATAAGTCAGTGTTCATGTCGCCGGCGAGAACCCATTTGGTATTTTGTTTTGAAAGGTCGCTAAGTAGTGCTCGTAGGCGATTACATGCTTGTGAAAAACTAGACAATGACTGCACAGTCTTTTTATTACAGGGGAAATAAATGTTTATAAATGCGTTATCACCACATTTTATCGCTAAGATGTTAGCGTTGCTTTGCAATAATATTGGCGGAGTCTTGTGTCTGAAATAGACGGCCAGATCTCCTGATGGTCTTCCAGGGGTTTTGGGCGGCTCTCAAGAAGGTATAATGGGTCCAAGAACGCTTTAGGCTATCAACATTCACTTTAGAGAGAAGGTGCTCCTGTAGAAACACAATATCATTTTCAAGTAGCTCACTTATCAGTAGATCCTTGTCTTTTGTACCATTAATATTAAGGGAAACAAAGCTAAACGGAGTGAGCATTCATTTATTAGCGTTGTTGAGAGCCGATCGTAGAACTTTGCATTTCAGGCTAATTTTTTTTTTTTTTATAATTGTACTGTCTTTATTTTCATAGAAAAGTAATTGAACATCATATGAAATGTTTTAAGATAGAATACGGAAATCTCCCTCATAGATATGGAGAAGAGGCAAGAATTAGTAAGGAAAAAACTCATTCTTCCATGTCACTTTCACTGCTAGATTCACTTATTTCATTCAATTTGGCAACACTATCATCAGCAAATGCCATGCTTGACAGATTAATATCTAGCACATTTAAATCAAACTTAAAAGGATTACAGCCAGGCTGTTCAATGATTTTTTTCATTCTCTCACTTGAACTCTCTTTTAAGGTTAATTTGGCTTCCTCAATTTCTTTCTTACTTGGTTCAGATAAATTATTTTTTTTTTGCAAATACATAATGTTCCCAGGTGTCTACAGATTTAATTTGATCAATTTTCAATCAATGAAAATTGTATCTTCAAAAAGTTTGTTTTGTTATTAAATGGGCAGAACTTAATTTTTGGAGTTCAGGAAAGGGGAGGCCCTAGGAGTTTTCTAGTATACAAGGTATAAAATTTCCAAAATTTTAGCTGAAAGAATTTCTTTTTTGTCCATTAGGCCACAAAAAAAGACTTGAATTTTCACTATCTTTCAGTTAAACTTAACAGTCAAACTATAAAACGCAACGGTCAGTCAACAGCGAGGCTTGAAAAATTATTTTATGCTTCCATATCATCTAGAGACATAAAACATTGACATTGTGTCAAAACCTCTGTTATCCCTTTTTGAATCAAGTCTGCACCGAGGCAACAGTTTGAATTGGTAGATCCTAGTTACTAGCAGAAAAGTTGCGACAGTAAAGTTGCTAAAGCTCTTAGTATTTGTAGCTTATTAATAACCCTCACCTTATTAATAAGACTACGATGCATCAATTTAACACTAGGTCAAAATATCATTTGAATTTCAGATTCCTAAGAAATAGACTTTAAATTTAACCAAAAAATTTCAGATAACTTAACAAAGAGCCAAAAATTTCAAGAGCCAAAAGCATATTATTTCATTCGTTTTTTTTTTGTCTTAGCATTGAGCACTGTAAACTCTTGGGCAGCTAACAACATGTGGAACTTTTGATTTTTCTTTTTAGCGCTACAAGAAGCATCAGCGGCGTGAATATTAGGGAAATGTAGAGGAGGGGGATTTTCTTTCAATTCAATAAGTATATCTCCCAAAAAAGGTGTTTTGCAAAAACTAGGGAGAGGAAAAAAATCAAGGAGGGTGGGGGGAATTAGTGAATTTCAACAGAAACAGGGGAAAACAGGAACCTATCAAAAAACAGGGGTATCTAATATCAAATACTAGATATAATCAAAATGTTTCAGATCACTTAACAAAGAGCAAATAAACTAGAGTCAAAAGACCCAAATTTCATATTCCTAAGAACTAGACTGTAAATCTAGCCAAAACATTTCAGATCACTTAACAAAGAGCCAATAAACTAGTGTCAAAAGAACCAAAAACTTCATTCTGCACATTGTCTCATTTTCTTTTTTCTTTCAACCCTGGACATTGCAACTCCTGGGTACTTCTACTTGTAGCTAACTCTTTTACAATAGTTTTATCGCTTATTCTTAAGTAGCTTAACCTTTTGAATGACTGTCTGCTAATTAAAGCGATGTTTTTACTACATAGACCCACTTTTATATAATACAGCTTGACGAGATGCAGTATTTAATTATTTCATAGTAACTTAAGTTGTTTTTTTTTGTTAGCAACTACTTGGTCCATATGTTTTTGTCATATTTGCTGTTCTGTTGATCGTGTTCATTTGCTTCACAGTCAACCGCGTACCAGAAACAAAGAACAAAACAATTGAAGAAATAACTGCAATGTTCAAAGCCCCATCGGACCTCCCCTCTCTTTGAGTTTCATTTTATTTACATGAATGTAAATACCAAGCTGTATATTTGTATGATTTAAAATAAAATTGTATCCTTTTTTATCAGTCGATTCTCTACTTTAGAAAATTTTATGACTTTTTAATATGTTTAGCTAGCTAAACTAAAAAGAATAAAACTGAAACCAATGAGTGAACAGTTAAATGTTTAAACCCAGCTGGGAAATAGGTACTGTGAGGAAAGATTTCCGTAGGGGTCCTAGAGATAAGGGGAGTTGGGTGGGCTCCTTACCAGAAGATTTATTTTACCACCATTTTTTTATATTTTAGTTTCCTCCTTATTTAGGATCTTATAGAAGTTATGGGAAAAATAAATTCGTTTATTGTTCTACTCTTAACTATATGGGGTGAGTAAATAAAACGCTCCAAATTAAACCAAGTAAAATCTGCTCAACAGGGACTGAAGTACCCCTTCTCCTGTAAAATGCCAGTTTTTACTACTTTATTTTTAGTGTTTTTTTCCAAGAAGTTGTCCCTGCTTTTTCCTATATAAATAAAGTGAAAATATAGCTATGTATAAACAATGGATAAAACTTCAATTCAAGACAGCGAGTAAAATGAAACTTAAAAGGCTGGCATATTTCAATATCTATATTCGATGAGGCAACTTGTACAGCTTTTCCACACACTAAGCCCAGAGCCCAATTAATAACATTATATTATGTTCAATGCATAGACATTGGATGAAGTATTGTCATTACAAATCCTTTTACTGATAATTTTCAAAGATAAAGTTAAAAAAAACTACGGATTTTTCATTCCCTACCCTAAGTTTTAAAAAGTAAATTTAACCCCCACACCTCCTAAATTATTTTGAATTGAAGCTAAAAATAATTGCAATCTTCGGAAAAACCATCAATAACCGAAAAATATTAAAGATTGCATAGTAATTCAGGTTTTTTTTTAATTTTATATTTCAATTCGTTAACTTGTATTTATTGATCATTTTGTTAAATTTTTTATAATACATTCATGGTTCTACTCTTAACTATATGGGGTGAATAGATAAAAAGCTCCAAATTAAACACAGGAAAACCTGTCCAGGAAGGACTTAAACACCTTTTCTCCACGTTTTTTTCAGCCTACTGAAAAAAAAAACCTGCATATATTTCTTGAAGCAAAACCTTGGATTTTCTGTCTCACCTGGAATAAGAAATCCAGCTTTACTTGGTAATCTGTTTCCCCAAATTCTCATTCATTTACGTACTAAGGTGCAGTGCTGGATAATACATTCAGCATTTCCACCTGGTGACGAAAAAATTGACTAGGTTTAAATGATTTTCTGATGTTTTTAGTGAATTTTCTTCAATAAGCTAGTGATTTTCTGGTTTATCGATTTTTTTTTTACTCATACAATATAAAATTACTAGAAATTGTGATACATCACTAGAGGTTAGTGTCAAGAATACCGTGTCGGAATTTAGACGTACTAATAAATAGCTTTTACTTTAACGTACTTTGATTTAGACGTACCAATAAACAGCTTTGACTATATCTTGTGTTCCTTTAGATTATTATTACATTATCTGTCCTCAAAATTTATACTGTGCATTTGTATTTATTAGAGTATTTCGCAAACTCTGGAATTCTGTTTGACTTATCCAAAAACTAAACTTGAGTATTTTCTTAAGAGTCGGCTAAAGATTCACTATAAAACATTTATCAGCATTTAAATTTTGTCCCTGGTCTTACATTTTTAACAAAATCTAAAATCTATACTAAACTATTATAAAAATATATTACCTAGCTCTTTTTAGGGTGTATTTTTCGTCTGGTCCACTTTTCACAAATATTAGATGCCCTAGGAGGTAATATTCGTTCTTTTAGTTTGAAGAAGGTTAAATTTGAAATAACTTATATGATAAATGCAATATAAAGCTGTTTCTCTATCTGTTTTTCTTTTTTTTTTACGAAATATGCTAAAAGAGTGTATTATCCCGAGCTCAGCTTGTTGGGAATATCATTTATAATTATGTATAATTAAAAGATCATTTGAATACAAGATTTAACATCAAAAGTAAGCTTTATATGATCACATACCAATCACGAACATAATAATCGTTTTAATTAAATAGTTGTATAATCTTTCATAGAAGTCACAAAAAAGATAAACATATTTTAGAGTAATTGCTGGCACATAGGTTGTCAAAACAACGTTTGTTTTGAACATATTTTAACAGAACCTTCATATTAGACTGTTTGATCGAAGCGGTTCCAACGATAGACATTCTATTGTAACCCTATTCAAATTACAAGGAGTTTGAAAAAGAACTCTGACTGTACTACCCTTTGTTGTATTTTATGGGATATGGCTACCTTTTGTGCTTTTGTATTTTATTCAATATAAAATTATTTTACCAACTTTTTTCACTGAATGCTTTCTAAAAAGGATGTGATTATCGGTGATATGCATCCGTACCCCACAGTTCATCAAGAGTGTGTTAAAAGAAAAGAACAAAGTCATTCAAAGCTTAATAGACTAGATAGTCAATTGGAATAGAAGTCCAATTGATAATACAGTAATTTATTTGTAGTTCGTCAAAAATGCATTAAAAGAGAAGAACAAAGTCATTAAATGCCTAACAAACTAGATAGTAAAATTGGAATAGAAGTCCAATTGATCATAGACTATTTTTCAATTTATTTAAAAGTTGTAAAAATTGTGGAAATACACTGCAAAGCCCATCTGCAATATAAAGATTAGTCTGTAATTGCAGATGGAAGGAAGGCGGCAGTTTATTTCTGAAAAATGAATGATATGCACATAATAATAATGAGGGTATAATTCTGATTATAAATGAAGGTCTCTGTCTATTTCATAGCTGTTCCAGGGATAACATTTAAATCTGGGGCTAATGGATGATCATGTTCTATCAGCATTACTTCCCGCTTCACCTTAAATGTTAAATTTGAACAGAAATCTCAACAGATCTAGGATAAATAGCCCGTCTTCAATTCCTGATCGTTAGCATGCTGATCCATTCTTGGCATCCTTTTGTGCCGTACAAAGACACGGAAAAATAGGACGACAGTAGCAGTCTACATAACCCAGTTTTCCGTTCCAATTTTCTAGAAAAGCCCCAAATGTAGACGCGGCTTAACAGAAATGCCAAATCGATGCCATCTATCTATTTATCTATTCCGATAGAATCTGCTGGAAACAGTAGTAAAAGTGCTGGTTGAATTTCTGTTTATTTTTCTGAAATTACTTAAAAAATTTGTTCAACAATGAAACAAGTGAAGTTAAAGGTTCTCTACATACAACTTGTATAAAATTTGATTTTCTTACATAGTATGAAGTAAGAATTTTTTCTTAACATGTTTCATTGTGTCTAGTCAACCTATCCATGGCTTACACCAAGCTTACACCAAGTAGTTGACAAGAAAATGCATACAATCTAGAGCACGAAGCCACACCAAAAGTATCCAAGACCATTGGAGAAGAAAGGAACTTTTGAGCTTACTTCTGTCTGGAAGTTTTTTCTCTGAAAAAAATCTTTAATGGTGAACGAAACAAAAGACTAAGTTAAAAAGGGACTGGTTAAATTTGAGGTAAAATTCTAGTTGATTGACTTTTGGCTATCTCGGAAAGGGATTAGTTTAGGAAAATGAAACTTTCAGGGATGGGTCTAAAGGCTAAAGTATGTCCCAGGAAGATATTTTGAAGTACCCACCTTGGTTAATTTATAGCAAGCAGTATTACTGGCATTTGTATCAAGTGAATATACCACTCAATGCCCTTTTTTATGCTCTTTACCAATATAATAATTGCTTCTACTGGAAATTCAGATTTAAGCACTTTTTGACCTCTTAAAAATGACCTTGTTATGGGGTATAAAAAAGGCTTAAAACATTAGTATTAGACTTTAAAACATTGGACTCAAACTTACTGTTTCATTATAAATCCATTTTTTTTAATGTTTTATTATCCACAAGCACTAATTTTCCATAATTAAATTGGATAAATAAATTTTATCAAGGTTATGCTGTTACCTTCTTCCTTGTCATCAAAACTTCAATTAAAGCATGCGGTTTTGGTCATTTTTTACAAAATAATAGGATATTTGAAATTCCAAATCTGTAATAGTTTAGAAACAAATTTGGGCTATATATTTGCACATCAGGGGGTGGGTCAAAGCAAACAGTATAACTGGCAATCATAATAGCTGGCTTTCATATTTTTTGCCCAAAAATGCATGCTTTTATTTAAAATTCAATGTCAAGGGAGAAGAAAACATCATAACATAGAAAAAATTAATATTGGAAAATCAGTGCTTGTGGATTATATAACATTAAAAAAATGGATTTACAATGAAACAGTAAGTATGAGATCAATGTTATAAAGTATTTAAGGTTTGAGACCAATTTTCTCAGCCTTTTTTATACCCCATATTTAGGTCATTCTTAAGAGGTCAAAAAATGCTTAAATCTGAATTTCTGGTAGAAGTAATTATTATATTTGTAAAGAGAGTAAAAAAGGCATCAAGTGGTATATTCACTTTATATGAAAGCCAGTAATACTGTTTGCTATAAATTTACCCCCACCTCCACTCCTTCTCCCTCTAGAGGTCCCTGAAATTTGCCTATATGACAGGTCTATATCTATTGAAATTTTGACAAAACAACATTTTAACTTAATTTTTAGTTACCAGTTGCCTTATCTCTGCCTTTAGTTCTAAAAATGCAACTCCAGTTATTTGAGTAGAATTCTGAGCCATAGGCTATAAATGTTTTTTTTTCTTCAAAATTTAGGAAATGTATTTGCATATCTTTAAAAACTTATAAATTGGGATTGAGCAAAGTTGTGAAGCTGAAAACAATTTTGTCATACTTCCTTCAAGCAGAATATCTATTTTGCAAGGTTTCACTTTTATAAAACACATATTTTTAAAGGCCATCAAAGGTCAGGGCCCTCTAGAGGGAGAAGAAGTAGAGGTGGGTACTTCAAAATACCTTCCCAGGACATACTTTAGCCTTTAGACTCATCCTTGAAAGTTTCATTTTCTTAACCTAACCCCTTTCCTAGATAGCCAAAAGTCAATCAACTAGAATTTCACCAAATTTGATAACAAAAAGTTCTGAAAAGTGTGGGAAAGTATTAGTGAAAAAACCATCTGGGAGCTCTTTTTTTTTTTAACTGGCTTCACTATCCAGAAAGCCCAGAATCTGGAACTTCCATTAGGTGCAGCCCTAGCTTTAGATTATGTGTTCTTGTTTGCAGAGACAATCCAACAATTTTTATGATAAAAAAAATTGAACAGTTTATTACATTGACAACAACTTTTTCATTTCAGATATTCCTTTATTATAAAGGGAATTAATTAATAATAACGATGATAAAAAGGAAAAGAGGAGGAATTAGAGAAAGGGACGGATTTTATGTTTTTCACAGAATACTATTTGAAGGAAGATGTTTGTGTTGTGGAAAGTACAACACATTGAAATTTCTGTGTCTGGTACAATTTTTCCTGGAAAGCACATTTTTTGAACTTTTTTTGGTACAAATCTAAGTTTTAATGGTGTAATGCTGCGTAACTTCAAAATCTAAAAACATAGCATCTTGGTAAGCCACTTGAATTGTTACTTCCAATAAACTTGCCTCACTGGGTAAAAAAGTAAAGGTAAAGGATACGGCATTAGACTTTACAGTCCGTACCGGCGGTGCTGATCTCTGTTTCTTGGCCCTTCAGCCAGGAAGTGCAATGGGGGGTTGGGGGCCTTCCATCCTGTGCTTTCACACACCCCTCCTGTTTACCTTCCCCAGATTTCTCCGCGTACCCATTTAGAGCTGGGTCAACTCTGGCTAAGCATACAGAGTCACGCCACTGACCCCCGTCCCAAACTGAAGAATTGGGTACACTGGGATTCGAACCCACGTCCTCTCAGACAAGGGATCCCGAATCCAGCGCACCAACTCACTCGGCCTGGACGGCTCAAAACTGCTGCTGAGATCTTGAAGAGAGTACTTCCAACTCATACAGAACATGTCCCCATACATACATACTCTTACATACATACTCTTTCCCTCCACTGACTCCTAATGAGCCTTCAGTTGAGGAATTCAACATGAAGTATATGACCATGATTGAAGGTGTTGCAAAGCAGATATCTGATCTAGCTCAGGCTATAGCATCTATTTGCAAACTGCCTCCAAAGTTAGCACCAAAACATTCTCAAGATGCAGTCTGTAGCCTAAATAACTCAGTTAAAAAGCTAAATAGAGAAGGTTTAAGCCTTCCCATAATGTCAGCAGCTTCCAATAGTCTTGGCAAAGTAGAAAGAAAGTGCAAAGGAAATGAGTGTTATAACTAGGCTACAGAGACCTAGCTAGGTTAGTCTCTTCTTAGACAAATAACTAGTTGTAGTTATTTTCTAGTTCTAGTTTAAAAAAAAACAAAAATTCTAGTTTTGGGTGCATCTTGCTATCTTGAAATGTAGTGGACCTACAGAAGTGAAAGTTTTAGTAGTTAATACAAGGTCAAAGATATACTCTAGGAAGGTATTCCCAAGCTACTATGTCCACTCTTTTCTGATTTTTAAGTCTTTGAAATTTGCCACCTTGACTGGTCTGTGCGTATTGTATTAAAAAAAACAAAACAACAACAATGTAGTACCTTAATTTTAGTTTTCAGTCTCTTTCCCTTGATTCCCACTGATGCACTATTTTTATTTAATGCCAAACAGTTCACTGCTAGAAGACGATAGAAAATCACAAAAATATTCATAGAGAAAGAGTTCCTTGCAGCCATTGAAATGCAGAAAAGTAAAATGATATGTTTAAACAGTAAATGTATAAGAAAAGGCTAAATCAAGTTCTAGAAGCCAAGAATAATATTCTAGGAGTTCCAGAAAATCAGGTTGTAGAAGCTATGAATAATATTCAACCCTGTATTAGGCAAGGATATTTATACCTATTAACAAATACAATTCTTATCTTGTATGTTCATTTCTCTGGAAATATTCCTTCAGGTTCTAATCATTGAAAGAACATAACCTGCATGCTCTTCGCCAAAGACAAAGAGGGTGTAAGGAAGCACTCCACTTTTTGGCATTCTTGTTTAAAATGATATAATTGTTTTTGTTAATGTAAGGTAATTTAAAAAGAAACAAGTATCAAGGCACTCAAGATACTAATTATACTCTTAATAAAGCAGATGAACTGCGCTTTTTTTGAAAATATAATATTGTAAATCATTAACTATTTATATTCTAGAAATTTCTAATCGCCTAGAGTAGTCACGAGAAGCTGACTGTATTTGACTGAGTTGAGAAAACATGGAAACATCCGAGCTCTTTGGTATTACTGCTGTTAAAAAAGGTAATTGGTATTATTAGTGGTTCAGCTAAATGGTGCTTATTTGTGATGATTTAGCTTAAAAAAAGAGTATGTATTATGATTCTCCAATGATTTCTGCTACTTTTATGTAAAAAAAGAATAAAACAAACTATGAAACCTATATATTTTTATTTAAGAAAAGCTTTCAACAACGAAATTGTTCAAACTAATGTTCTGATTAGCTTGTGCTTTATTGTCTCAATTGATATGTGATTATTTACAAATTAGTGAAAAAAATGCTGCCTAAGTTAAGATTAAATTGGGGAAAATATTTTTATTTCACCATGGCTTTTTCTATTGAAAGAGTGTTTATAGAAACTTTGGAAGGAGCTCATTTGATTTTATGTTGAATGTTCTTGAGCTCTTTTTAAGAGTCAAAAGTGGTTGGAGGGCAACCAGCTTATCTCCCATGCCCATCAATTCTCCAAACACATCCAATCAGTATTTTGAAATACCTATTTTGTTCAGCATAGTTGAATGGTCCAGTAACAATTTTAATGGGAATCTCAACCCGCCAAAGATGTAGTTTCCACACTGTAGCGATCCATTCAAAGAATGTTTGGGGAATATTGAAATAAATAAAAACACTCCTGCCTAAGGCTGAGGATATTGAGATGAAAATTTGATGAAATGTTAAACATGAAGTTGAACTAATACAAACATACTATGTACATATATTTTTTTCAAAAGGGCGTATCAGCAATATCTTTAGAACAGCTTACCATATCAAGCATAAGTGTTCAACTGACCAAAAGTGAACATGTGCATATTACTACTACTCTCATTACTACGGCTTCTGCTGTTACAAATCACTAAGGCTACTACTGTGGCTTTCTACTTATACAATACTTCTACTTCTACTCCTCCAACTGTGATGCTAGTACTTTTAAAGCTAAGCTTATGAAGGTAATAATTTATAATTTGAGAGGGTGTATAGGTTAAATTACATTAAAACAAAAAACACGATTTTACATGATTGTCAAAAGGGTGTATCTCAGGAATGTATTAGGCCCTTATGTTTAAAGGAATGCTTAAACAGAAAGATCAATTGACAAAAAGGTAAAGTGTGTGTACATCTACTAGTACTACCAGGGTCATCATGTATGGGGAGGAGGAGGACGCCCCCCAATGTCTTTGGGCACTGGTTAAAAATGAGTTGGTATAATCATGGCGCAGAGTGCCATAATTTTTCTGACGCCACCATTTTTATGGCACTGCTAGTACTTTTAAAGCTAAGCTTATGAAGGTATTAATTTATAATTTAACCATTATAATTTAAACAATAATATATAATTAACCAAGTGACATATAGCAATGGTAATTCCTGTTGGTCTGTTTCTGGTTTTGCTACTTTAGGCACTTCCAGGTAAGCTAGGACGATGAAATTTGGCAGGCGTATCAGGGACAGGACCAGATTAAATTAGAAATAGTATTTTTTCCCGATTTGACCATCTGGGGGGGGGGAGTGGGGGGCCGTTTAATTCGGAAAAAATAGAAAAAGTGAAGTATTTTTAACTTACGAACAGTTGATCAGATCTTAATGAAATTTGATGTTTGGAAGGATATCGTATCTCAGAGCTCTTATTTTAAATCCCCGACCGGATCTGGTGACATTGGGGGGGGGGGGGTTGGGAGGGGAAACCTAAAATCTTGGAAAACACAGAGTGGAGGAATTAGGATGAAACTTGGTGGGAAGAATAAGCACAAGTCCTAGACACATCATTGATGTAACCGGAACGGATCCGCTCTCTTTGGGTTAGCTGGGGGGGGGGGGTTAATTCGGAAAAATTAGAAAAAATGAGGTATTTTTAACTTACGAATGGGTGATCGGATCTCAATGAAATTTGATATTTAGAAAGATATCGTATCTCAAAGCTCTTATTTTGAATTTCGACCAGATCTGGTGAAATTGGGTGGAGTTTGGGGAGGGGGAACCTAAAATCATGGAAAACTCTTAGGGTGGAGGGATCGGGATGAAACTTGGTGGGTAAAATAAGCCGAAGTCTTAGAAACATTATTGACATAATTGGAACGGATCCGCTCTATTTGGGGAATTGGGGGGAGGGTTAATTCTGAAAAATTAGAAAAAATGATGTATTTTTAACTTAAAAAAGAGTGATCGGATCTTCATGAAACTTCATATTTAGAAGGACCTCGTAACTCAGATCTCTTATTTTAAATCTCAACCGGATCCAGCGTCCTTGGGGAGGGGGGGACAGTAAATCTTAGAAAATACCTAAAACAGAGAGATCAGGATGAAACTGGATGGGAAGGATAAAAACAAGTCTAAGATACGTGACTGACATAATCGGATCTGCTCTCTTTGGTGGAGTTGGGGGGGGGGGGTAATTCCGAAAAATGAGGTATTATTAACTTACGAACAGGTGATCAGATCTTAATGAAATTTGATATTAAGAAAGATCCTGTGCTTTAAAGCTCTTATTCTAAATTCTGACCAGATCCTGTGACATTGGGGGGGGGGGGGTTGGAGGGGGAAACCGGAACTCTTGGAAAACGTGAAAATTGGGGTATTTTTATCTTACGAATAGGTGATCGGATCTTCATGAAACCTGATATATAGAAGGATCTATATAGATCCTTTTCAGCAATTTCGGCAATTTTTTCAATTATTCAGTATTTGGTAATAAAGATCACCAAAATACTGACATGTCGTCTACAGGGATCCTTTAATTTTTTCAGTAAGCACAGCAGTTTTACCAACCCCTGCTCTGTTTTTACCAATGGTGCCAAAGTTTTCTTATTGGACCAGTAAATAGCAGGAAAATAGTGACATGACATATACCAAAATCTCAATCTTGCCTGGTAAATGCAGCGGTTTGCCCAACTTGTGTAGTGATTTTCTGTTTAGTATTCAAAATGGACATTACACTAATTATTTGTAAAAAAAAGCAGTCAGTAAAAATGACAAGCCAGTTGGTAAAATTCCTTGCTCCCCCTCCAAACATTTTGGCTAGTAATGACCCTGGATTCTAGTACTTTTATTACTGCTATTTGTACCACCACTTCAATTGCAACCACTGCTAAGCCTAAGAGTATTAAAATGAAAATTTCAGGAAATGTCAAGGAGGAAGTTGAACTAAATTAAAACATACAATGAACACATAGGTAATCTAACAGCTTATTGTTTTGAATTTAAACTTCCAATGCTTGACGAGGGGAATGTTTAACTGACCAAAAGGCAATATTTGCATGCTGCTACTAGTACTAGTACTACTTCTGGTCCTACAGCTAGTACTATTTGCACTTCTATTACAATTATATTGAAGGGGAAGTTGAACTGAATCACAACATGTCGTCTGTATACAGGTTTTCAAAAGAGTATATCAGCAATTGCTTGGCGTGTGAAATTGAAATTTACAGGCTTTGTTGCAGGGGAAGGGATGTTGAACTAACCAAAAGGCAGTATTTGCATCTTACTATTACTAGTGCTGATATTACTACTGCTAATACTTCTAAAGCTTGGGTACTATTAACACTGCTACTAAAGCTACTAGTGTTAAGTCAAAAATTTCAAGGAATGTTTAAACAGTCTTGAACTAAATCAAAACACACTAAAACCTACACAAGGTGTCAAGAAGACTTATCAGCAGTGCATCAGGTACTGTTTACGGTATTAAGTTGAACCTTACGGTGTCTGTTGAGGGGAATATTGAATAAAAACCAAGATGGTATGTGCACACTGCTGCTAATGCTACTACTACTGCTACATATATACATATATACATGCTACATATATACATATATAGCTACTATCAAAGCTAAGCGTGTTAAGCTGGAGCTTCCAGGCAATGTTTTGTCAGATGTTGGACTAAATCAAAACAAACTATAAGTAAGTACATGGTCAAAAGGGTGTAGCTGGAATATATCAGGAATAGCTTACATTATTGAATTGGTACTTTTAGGGTATGTTCTGACAAATTTTGAACTAACCATAATTTACTGTGTGTATACTACCAATACTGCTACTGAGATTAGTGTAACTAGTGGGGAAAGTAGCGGGAATATATCCGGAACAGCTTACATTATTAAATTGGTACTTTTAGGGTATGTTGTGGCAAATTTTGAACTAACCATAATTTGCTATGTGTATACTACCAATACTGCTACTGATATTACTGTAAGTGGTGGGGCAAGTAGCTGGAATATATCCGGAACAGCTTACATTATTAAATTGGTACTTTTAGGGTATGTTGTGGCAAATTTTGAACTAACCATAATTTGCTATGTGTATACTACCAATACTGCTACTGATATTACTGTAAGTGGTGGGGCAAGTAGCTGGAATATATCCAGAACAGCTTACATTATTAAATTGGTACTTTTAGGGTATGTTGTGGCAAATTTTGAACTAACCATGATTTACTATGTGTATACTACCAATACTGCTACTGAGATTACTGTAACTAGTGGGGAAAGTAGCTGGAATATGTCCGGAACAGCTTACATTATTAAATTGGTACTTTTAGGGTATGTTGTGGCAAATTTTGAACTAACCATAATTTACTATGTGTATACTACCAATACTGCTAGTGAGATTACTGTAACTAGTGGGGCTATGTGGTATTATGGTGAATATTTCAGCAAACGTTTAAGAGGAGTCTAAAAAAAAAAATATTTGTAGGTTTGTACAAATATATTCAATCGACATTTTGTGGTAGCCATTTTGTTCAGCGTTGTTGAAAGGTCTAGTAACTATGTTTCTGGGGATGTGTATCCCCCAAATGCCTTTTGGCAAGTTCTATAAGTTTTGCAATTTGCCGATTGTTTACATGTAGTAAATGTTATTTGGAAAAAGGTCGTGTTTGACTTTTAGTGTTCAAAAAGAACAGGGACATTCAGGTAAAGCTTTCGGAGAACATCGAGGGGAGTTTCGAACTAAATAAAAACACGTTATATTCTTACAGATTGTCAAAAGGGGGAAATTGAGGAATGACTGAGGGTATTAAGTTGGAACTTTTTACGGAATCATGAGGGGGGATGATCAGTTGACCGAGGTTATAATGGGGGACGATCAGTTGACCAAGGTTATAAAGGGGGGTGGGGGTTTTGAACTAACTAAAAGCCATTTTGCGTATGCTACAACTCACTGTTGAAAAAAACCATAAAACAGAATTCTAATAAATAAAATTGTGTAAAATAAGGTAATCACTGGGAAATAAAGAATAATATGGCTGTTTTAGAGTTGCCCTGTAGCTAGAAGACCAGTTGAGCATTTTTATTTCGTTTATCATTTTTTTCGGTATTGAATCAAAATTTCTGATGATTTTGATTTTACTACGGTTAAATGGTAATACCCCTAGGGTTTTGGTTTAGGGTTTTAATATCTCAGGGCTTTGACAATGCCTAAATTTGGTATATCTACTAGTATATCTCATGAAGGAATTTTTTTTACCAAAAATAAATGTCATATTCTTTGATCAGCTCATCAAGAGCTATCGATTGCCGTCGAAAAAAAATTCTTTCTGTCTTAGTTCAAAAGTTGATTTTTTTTTTGCCGTAGGCCAACTTTCTAACGTCACCACTTAGAAAGGAGAGAAGGATAAGCTCCAATTTCTTTAGCAATGATAGAACTTTTAAAGTTTAAGAGGTACATCTAATAACATTTCTCAATCCCAATCTTAAATCCGAAAAAAAAAAAAAATGATAAACCCAGCCGAAATCACGGCAGCACTTTCGGACCCGTGGGAAAATGCCGCTTTTTTGCTTCTGTAAATTTTTCTATTTATCACTCAAAGAAGATATATTTGCTGTGGGACCGGATAACTGCCTCATATATGTAACACTTATAGATTGTAGTCCATCTTCAATTTGAAAGTGGTGCCTGTCTGCTTGACTGCTAGAACGGAGCTTTCAACTCCAAAGCAGAAACATGGTTTGATGAAACGGAGGCTTGGCTGCACAACTTCAGATACTCCTCTCTGACATAGGCTACACAACTCCACTTCACTTCGCAACCATAGGCTCTGGCTCGTGGACACGCAAAAACCATCCTTTTTGGCCCCAGGCAAGAGTTCTTGAGAGCTTTCCAAAATGTAATGCCATATTCATCAATCCGGCCTGAGGTCCACACATTTTCGTAAACTCCACACAGGTTAAACCCTCACCAGTTTCCAGGAATAAGCCGACATCGGCGGAATAGAAAAAAAAAGAAAAAAACGGGATAAAACCAAATTGTTGCTCTCGCAACACAATACACACTTTTTTTCACTCCCAACATTAATTTTGGCTTCATATATACCCCAACATAGAGCAATACTTTTCAAAAGGCTTTATTATATTATTTCGGAACAAGTTCCTTTTTTAATATTCCTCCTAATCCCATAATGTCAGGTTAGAGTACTAATCTTTTTTCAACCCCAACATTACTTTATGCAAAGTTCTTTTCTTAATATTCATCCTAATCCCATAATTTTCAAGTTGGAGTACCATTTTTTTTCGCTCCCAACGTTATTTTTTTACTTTATGCATACCCCAACACCGAGCAATACTTTTCAAAAGGCTTTGTTATATCATTTCATAACAATTTTTTTTAATATTCCTCTTAAGACCGTTTCTTCAAGTTGGAGCACACATGTTTTCTTTGAAAGCCAACGTTACATTTCGACTTTATGCATACACTAACCCCAAGCAGTACTTTTCAAATAGTTATGTATATTGATTTTGTCTTACACCTTCAGTAAACCTAGGTTAAGGATATAAGCATGCATTTCCCTATACAAATTGCTCAGGATCTTCAATATATACTAGACAACACGGCAGCCAGGGGACTTGAGGTGCTAGTGTCAATATAACAGGTACTTTTTATAGATTTCTTGTCACTAGGGGCATTTCTCAAGCCCTTTGTCCAGAAAGTGCAATAGATGAATTGAAGAGAAGCAAGACTAGAGCCTCGAATCCTCTAGAGGCTGTGTTTTCCATTATATGTTGAAGATCCCGAGCTATTTGTTTACAGAAATTCCTGCTTGTATCCTTAACCTAGGTTTATCGAAGGTGTAAGACAAAATTAATATGTAAAACAAATTTATTATAAGATTATAGTACAAAACCTATTAAGCATATCTATAATGAGATTTATCGTAAAATGACATATGGGAGCTCTTACAGGACGAATTCTGATGTTTAAAATCCCTTCCCTAGAAGGATCCCTTTTTTTCTCTCTTGAAGGGGCACTTTTTCAATTCTCTTAGTTCGTATTCATTGTTATAATAGTATTCATTGTTATAATTTATTTATATGCACAGACAATGGGACAGCGAAGAATGTTGTATATTTGCAAGTTTTACGTAGTTAACACACATATATATATATATATATATATATATATATATATATATATATATATATATATATATATATATATATATATATATATATATATATATATATATATATATATATATATATATATATATATATATATATATATATATATATATATATATATATATATATATATATATACTAGCTGTTGGGGTGGGGTGCACCCCAACACCTAGTTGGCGGGAGTGCTTCGTGCAGGGAATCGAACATTCCCTGTGTCCCCGTCGTCATTTATATATCCCCCCTGTTCCCCCCGGCATCCCCGTTGTAGTTGTGTCCCTGTGTCCTGGTCGTCATTTATATTTCCTGTGTCCGGGTCGTCATTTGTGTCCCGATCGTCATATATATTCCTGGTGTCCCGGTCGTCATTTGTGTCCCGGTCTGTAATTTCGTCAGTCGACAAACATGACGTCAGTCGACAAACAACAACATAATGACGTCGGTCGACAAACATGACGTCAGTCGAAAGACACACGAACAAACAACTTATATATATATATATATATATATATATATATATATATATATATATATATATATATATATATATATATATATATATATATATATATATATATACATATATATATATATTCACAGGTCTATATTCACAGGTGGGACACCAGGACACAATTACAACGGCGCGTAACGACTTATGTGCGCGGGGGGGGGGCTTGGGGGGCGCGAAGTTCCCCCACCAACAAGGTGTTAATGTGGCGCTTCGCGCCACACCAACAGCTAGTAGATAAATAAAAATATAAAAAATAATACTAACAAATCAATATTATAATAAAAATAATAACAGATAAATAAAAATCTAAAAGAAAAATTATAATATAGATGCAATATTATAATATCTCATATAATAATTGATTAATTAGTGAAAAATGAAAACTCGTTATGGTGAAACACTAAAAGTTGACTTCATTAGACAAGGCAGTGCTGCCAGAAGGTACAAGAAATAAGTCAGAACCTTGAAAAACTATTTTTACAGTGCCAAACGTAATCTCCGAGAACATAACCTCAAATATATTAAAAGAATTGACGAACAAAGACCTTTAGTTGCCAAAAAAGACCTTTAGTTGCCAAAAAATAAGCCAGATGACAATAAAACTGGCTAAGATTTAAGCCAGTGGATAATTAAAAAAAAATTATCACTAATCACCATCTAGGTAAGCCAGTCTGGGGAGAAATAAGCCAATATGGTAACAGTGTGAAGAGAGTTAATACTACGCTATTTCACATTACAGTCATTGTTATTGAATCATTGTCTCGCTGAAGCCGTGTGCGCGCATTTCAACCTTTTTTTGTGTGTGTGCAGTTTTGTGAGAGTAACTCTGAAAAATTCACATCTAGATGTTATAAAATCGTCATTTTAAATATTTAACCTTGAAATCTCTCGTGACCCCATTTGGAGTCACGACCCTTAGTTTACGAAAAATTAAGCAAAGAGAAAACAGGTTTTAATTTCGACAAAGCAGTGAACAAAAAATAAAATATAAAAACAAAACTACACTTTAACTAAAAAAAAAAAATACTAATTCGAATATTTCAGCCCCATGTCCGGGAGCCTTTCTTAACGGAAAAAAAAAAATTTACAGGCGACAAAAAAGAAGAAAAATGTTTTTTTTTTAAAACAACACAAAAAAAACCACGACAACTAAACACACGAAAAAAAAGAACAACTCACTTTAAAAACAAAACTCCCAGAAGTGATGGTAATAATTTAAGACATCACCAAAGCAAATGTTTATAATGAAACCCTTAGTTTAGGAAGGTCTGGCTTAAAGTTTGAAGCTAGAACCATCAGGACATGAGATGGTTGTTTTCACAAGACCGAAAAGAACGAATATAAATACTACTTTGTATAAAATAATAAATATTACTACTGTAAATATTGTTATTTACAGTAGTGCCATCTCTAATACTACTCCCATTGGCCATACTATTGCTTCTGCTGCAATGTCTACTGCTATTGCTAATTCTAAGCATATTAATTAAACTTTCTGAAAATGGTGAGGACGGGATTGAACTGAATGGAGACACGGTATTTACATATGGGTTATCAATGGGGTGTGTAGTGTATCTGAAACTCTCAAGGCTTGAGACTTTTACCATCAATTTTACCACTACTTCTGCCTCAACAGTGGAACTAAATCAAAGTAGCTTAAGTGCGTCTAGGTCGTCAATATATTCTGGCTGGATATCTTATATCTTAGGAATCTAATTTCCTAAATCAAATAATATCTTAATAATAATAATATTGTAATAATAATTATAAAAATAATATAAATATAATATTTGTTATTACATAAAATATAATAATATAAATAATATAATAATTAATAATAATATCTTATATCTAATATCTTAGGAATACAACAAGGTATAAAGTAAAAACTTACACGGAAAAGTTATATGTTAGTTAGAGTTAGTTAAAGTTAAAGTTAGTTATGTTGCTTCAAAACTAAATCATACGGCAATATGTGTATGCTGGTTGTCAATAAGACCCCTCATCAATACCTCAAGGCCAACTGAGAGTTTTAAGTTGAAATTTTCAAGGCTGATACTGTTAATAATTCTGCTCTTATAGTTGAAATAAATCAAAAGAGTAATTAAATCCAGTTTTTCAAAATAGAAAAGATACAATGTTTTAGGAATGGTAATTAAGTGCAAATTATGTTATGGTATTCAGAAACATTGAGAGTGTCAGTACTATCTTGCTTCAAATGATGGAACTGCTCTCTTTAACTTATTACTTATAGTTTTTTTTAAACTTCTAGTATTTTTCTTATATGTTTTCACTTTTGCTCGAGGAATAGGTTTCGAGAAGAGGCATAAATTAAAAAAAGGTTAAAAAAGTATTGATATTTGAAAGTAGGTCAAGTTGTCTTTGGTCAAAAGATAAGTATATGAAGAAAAAGAAGATATATTGCCTAAGGAGTGTTTTGATAAACTTTTCAAGGAGTCCAGCTATAAAATAAAAAAGGAGTGTTTTGATAAACTTTTCAAGGAGTCCAGCTATAAAATAAAGATGACAAATTGACTCAGAGCAAAACTAAAAGATCATAAAATACCAAAAAAAGAACAAATCAACACTAAAATAAAAATGATTTTCTTGTTGGTAAGGGGGGGGGGCATGAAATCTCTAATCATTTCAACGTTGAAGATTTCAATTGTATGTTTTTTGTTTTCTATTTTTGTTTATGTTTCACCCAAGGGGTGAGTCACCCATCCATTTTTTTCCGGTCATGTCCTAAGCTTCTTCCTACTATGGGTTGGGATTTGTTTTTTATGGGTAGCTATTACTTCAAGTATAGTGAATAAACGTTTTGACAGAACTTACTATAATCGGTCGTTATTTTCGCAACATTTTTTAGTTTTAAATTTACTTCTCTTTGAAACCCTTCTTGTTCTTATATTTACAAGGTCTTTAGATGCCAGAAGGCCCAGTTCATCTTTACTCATCCATAGAGTACCCTATTAAAATTGTGGCATATTAAATATTTATAATGCGTTTCAACGCATTATAAGAAACAAACGTGTTATGTGTTTTTATATTATGTTTACTCTGATTTTTTTTGTAGAAGCTGAAGATACATCCTCAAATGATGACAAAGATATTTTTGGAAGCACATATTCTATGTTATTAATGAAACATGAAACCAGTCTTTTTGCTGTTGCCCCTGACATTTCTACAGATTGTAAACTTAGTGCTGACCAGCTTAAACGGGAAACAAATATTGACGAGGATAAAGGTATGCTTCAGATATGATGATCAAATGCTATATTTATTAATTTATTTTATTTATTTTCTTTATTTCCTTCAAAAAATGAGGAGTACGCTACAATATAATATTAAAAAAAAACAAATGATAACACTTACAATCAAAACCTATCAAATATTGATCAAATACTTAAAAAAACAAAACAAAAACAAAAACACTTGCTAAATAGTTTAGCCTATAAATCATGAAGAGCCGGAACTGTTACTAAAAAACGGAAATAAATTGTGGCCTAAAAGGTAAATTTTCGCCTTATCTACGAATGTTTTATATTTTTTCTTTATACAGACTACAGGATCCTTCACATTAAGCTTTAAAACAATCTCAGTGTTACTAAAAGAAAGGGGAAAACCAAGTAAAAATTTACAAAATTTAAAATAAGACACTTTAATGGGCGAAAGATCAGAAGGTCTGAAATTTCCTAATAGGAGGGACGGGAACAATACGTGAGGCAGGGCAACAGTGCTATACATACGACCAAGGACGTCCCGACGGTAAAGACCCCGAAAACGAATTAAAAGTCCAAATACCTTGCGTAGTTTCATCTGAACTTGCTGAACCAGGACTGGTTTAAAATCTCTTTTCGAAGCAGCATAAGGTAATCCCAAATAAGTGACTATTGGCGACGACTGAAAAATAACACCATTGCCGCAATCGAGAGTCGCCCTGACATTATCCTCTAAACAATTTACAACAAAAATTGACATTTTTCAAAACTGATAGAAAGGCCCAAACCTTTTAAACAATTAATTAAAATATTGAAATTAGAAACAAGACTAGACTTAGACCGGCTTAGAAGGATAATGTCATCAGCATATGCAATGTAAGACAGATTTCGAGATAATGAAACAAAAGAGGAGGAAAGAGAACTAAGGGCAGTAGCTAAACAAGAATTGAATATATAAGGAGAAATAATTTCTCCTTGTCTAATTCCTCTACCCACTTGAATTAATTTGGACTGAGATGAAGACAAACTCGGACAGATACGGATCTTTAAATCACAAATACCAAGAGCGAAGGACTCGCATGACAGCTAGGGGCAATCCAGCATGGATTAAAATGAGCAGAGCAGATGCATGAGAAATGTTATCAAAGGCCCCTTTGATATCAATCAAGAGGGCGTATAGCGGTTGACCAGAAATTCTCGCCTCTTCGATAACTTTGCTGAAAGATGCATGGGCGTGGTCACATCCCAAACCTCTCTTGAAACCAACTTGATTAGAACCAGTGTCAAGAATTTCAAGAAGATCCTTCAAACACAACTCAAACACTTTCCCAATCATAGAACCCCTAGTAGTAAAGTGGATTACGATCTTTATTAGTTCTTTATTAGTTGAATAAAATTCTTTGAGATTTTATTCGTTTTTTTGCTGCTAATATAGCATTTTTTATTAGCTTTTTTATCATAATAAAGTTGAAGATTTGTTAAAATCTCCATTTTTTAGAATTTATAAATACCAAACAAAAAAAAGGAATAAAGAATATGCACTGTAATAGGAATGATACCTCAAATTGGATTTTATAAATTTGTAACCAAGGTAAGAGTAATTAAATTTTTAGTAGCCGTGTAAGGTTTGAACTGTTAAAAGCTGAGTTTCATACCATATAAAATAATGGCTAAAAAAGTATAAGAATTGGTGATTTTTTTTTGTGAATTTTATATTATTTTAGTTTTCCCAGCTACAACGCTCTATGATAATGGTATCAACAAAGAAGGTTGTGAATTATCCAGCATGCCAGGTCTTAAAAGAAGAAATGAAGAAATGTCTAAGTGTCTAAATGACGAAACGAATTTGAATTATCAACATCAGAGGCCAAACAGCACTTATGTATTTACTGAAAATGATGTGGAAAAACAGGAGGTTTCTCATACTAAGAAAAAACCTTTCGAATGTGATAGATGTGACAAAAAATTCAGCACAAGATCTAACCTATCTAAACATCAAAGGACTCACACTGGAGAAAAACCTTTTGAATGTGATATATGTGAGCGAAAATTCAGCCGAAGAGACCACCTATCTGATCATCAAAGGACTCACACTGGAGATAAACCTTTCGAATGTCATAGATGTGAGCAAAAATTCAGCCTAAGATCCACCCTATCTCGTCATCAAAAGACTCACACTGGAGAAAAATCTTTCGAATGTGATAGATGTGATAAAAGATTTAGCCGACGATCCCACCTATCTAATCATCAAAAGACTCACACTGGAGATAGACCTTTCGAATGTGATAGATGTGGGAAAAAATTCAGCGAAAAGCAGAGTCTATCCAGTCACCAAAGAACTCATACTGGAGAAAAACCTTTCGAATGTGATATATGTAAAAGATGGTTTTCTCATAGATCCACTTTGTCTCATCATCAAAGAACTCATACTGGAGAAAAACCTTTCGAATGTGATATATATGAGCAAAAATTCCGCCAAAGATCCGCCCTATCTTGTCATCAAAAGACTCACACTGGAGAAAAACCTTTCGAATGTGATATATGTGAGCAAAAATTCCGCCAAAGATCCGCCCTATCTTGTCATCAAAAGACTCACACTGGAGAAAAACCTTTCGAATGTGATATATGTGAGCAAAAATTCCGCCAAAGATACGCCCTATCTTGTCATCAAAAGACTCACACTGGAGAAAAACCTTTCGAATGTGATATATGTGAGCAAAACTTCAGCCTAAGATCCACCCTATCTCGTCATCAAAAGACTCACACTGGAGAAAAACCTTTCGAATGTGATAGATGTGACAAAAGATTTAGTCGAAGATCCCACCTATCTAATCATCAAAGGACTCACATTGGAGAAAAACCTCTCGAATGTGATAGATGTGAGAAAAAATTCAACCGCTGATCCGTTCTATATCTTCATCAAAAAACTCATGATGGAGAAAAACTCTTCGAATGTGAAATATGTAAAAGATGGTTTTCTCATAGTTCCGCTATGTCTCGTCATCAGAGAACTCATACTGGAGAAAAACCTTTCGAATGTGATAGATGTGAAAAAATATTCACCCGAAGATCCCACCATCTATTTCCAACCTATCTAATCATCAAAGAACTCTCACTGTCGCAAAACCCTTTTTGTATTTCAGTGTGTAAGGGTTTTGTATGTCCAGGAAACTTTCTTAATACAAATTATCAAAGAATTCAGTTTAGAGCAAAATTTTTTTGTATATTTACAATTTTGTTTCATCTGGAAAGTTTTGTCAACAATATATGTGAAAACACTTTTTTAAATGTCAGCAATGCATAATTATCAGCTTTTTAACATGTTTCTAATTACATTTGTAAAATATTTGCCTTTTTTAAAGCATTTTTATTAAATATAGTGCTATTTTTTGAAAGTTTCTTTTCTTAAGCATAGGAAAAATCACGCAAGAAGTCTACTATTCGCGTGAAATCGCACATTAGAGCACAAGATAACTGGAGTTGAATTTGACAGCTAACTCGATACTAGATGACGCTTACAAACTATTTTCTCTAAATTATCTTGTTTCCCACAATTTTTTCTTTAATTTCATTTCTGATATCTCCTTAGAATCTATACCTAATCCTTGTTTTAAAAGAAGTTGTGTTTTTAACCACAATTATATTCGATACATTTGAAGTTTGATGTGTTTTTGAAGAGTTGTTTACATCTGTCTTTTCTCATGGGGCTTGCAGAACAAAAGTCCGTAAATGTAAATTTTTTTAGTTCAACTTAGGTTTTGTTTATTCAGTGCCTAGCGATGCTTTAATGAGAAAGAATGAAGATCTACATGGTGTCCAAACTAAAATGTGATAAGCTAATACAAAGTTATATCAATATTAATTATAAGTTTTGCGATTATCTACATAAGGTCATACTAAGCTGCATTAGAACGAACATCGCAAATTCAGAACTTAAAAAACAATCATCTCTCCACTTTCTAAAAAACAGCAGGAAAAAAACACAAACTTGGACTACTCTCCTTTCTTTACCAGATCATTATACTTTTTTTTATTATTTTCTTTCTCCTTTCTTTATATTTACAATCTGAAAGATTGTCTTTTTTAAAGCCATCTATAGGATCCCCAGGAACTTCAGGGTTTCACCATAAAAAAAAAATAGTAAAAGAAAAAGCTGCTTGCACTGCGGTATTATATTTGCCACATTTTTCTACTCCTAGATTACATCTATGGTAAGAAAAGGCGAAATCCAAGACCAGCCTTTTTCAGTGAATACTTTATTTCTGAAACAAAAATAAAGAGAGAAGAAAAAACGAAAATAGTGCCAGTAGAAGGAAAAGACAAACTAGAACGATAAAAAGACAAAAACTTTCTTTTAGTCTTACCCATCAAGGCCACACCTCCTGCTTTTTAATTAATAATTTTTGATCAAGGAAGTTTTTTGGGCATCCTCCTGTTATCACCACTTAAATCATGGAAATTTAGCCACTTTGCCTTAAAGACCAACATTTTTTTATAACTTCAAACCCTTCCCCCAAGAAAGCCTCTTTCCACTTTCCAAAACGGAATCCCTCCAGTTTCCAAAAAACAGCAGGAAAAAAACACAAGCTTGGACTACTCTCCTTTCTTTACCAGATCATTGTCCTTTTTCTTTATTATTTTCTTTCTCCTTTCTTTATCTTTATCAATATGAAAGATTGGCTTTTTTAAAGCTGTCTCTAGGATCCTCGGGAACTCCAGGGTTTCACCATAAAAAATATAGGGAAAATAGGAAATCGGTTGCACCTAGGAATAATATTTGTCACATATTCAACTCCTAGATTACATCTATGGTAAGAAAAAGCTGAATCCAAGACCAGCCCTTTACAGTCAAACTCATTATTTCTGAAACAAAGAGAAAGAGAGAAGAAGAAAAAACGAAAATAGTGCCAGTAGAAGGAAAAGACAAGCTGAAACGACGGGGATATTTCGCCTTTATAAAACGAAATGTTTTCAACGCTAAGAAACAAAGCTAAAATCTAAACTAGTCTAAAATTAAGCAAAAATAAAAATAATATCTATTTGTACAGTTGTTGCTGCTGTGATCGAGAATTGAGTTGTATCAATGAGAACACTGCAACGACTAGATAAAATAATATTGATATAAAATTAATAATTCTGAAATTATTAATTATTGGATTAAATAATAATTCATGAATAAATAATTAAATATAAATAATAATAAATTGGATAAATTAAAAATCTATAGGCTTATAAAACTTATAAAACTGGATTATAGAATTAATAATTTAGTTGAGAAACAATCTTCTTACTTGCTTGTAATGGTGAAATTCTCGATATCGAAGTTTAGATATCTCTTGCAGCCTCTTTGTGGAATTTATTGAAATGTTTGGAATACAGGGTTTTTTACTTTCTTCTTATTTTCGGGGTAGATTCATTGACTATGTAGATTTTATTTGGAAGCATGGATTTGAGTCCTTCAATTATTATCTTGAACATTCAAATAGCTTTGATAAAACATTAAATTTACAGTTGAGTTTGAAGAAAATAACCGGCCTAGCGTTTCTTAATATTTTGTTAATTGAAATAGATAACCATTCGCTTTTCTCAATATATAGAACACCTACACATAGCGACAGATATTCAAATTTTTAATCGTGCCACCCAGTTTCAGTGAAAAGAGAAGTTGTAATTTCATTTGTTGATAGGGTTCTTGCATTTTTTACCAGGAATATCGTGATTAAGAATTACTATATTTAAACAAAAAAAATCTCGAAATTTTGACTGGATGCGTTTGGAAAATGAAGGGGCTTGAGAGAAGGGGTGTTTGCCCTCAAATCTCTTGTCACTCTTAAAAAGAGCACCAGAACTTCTATTTTTGAATTGAATTAGCACCTTTAAAAGTTTCAATGATATTTCTAGCCATTATAGAATGGTGCTGCCAATAATATTGCTTATATACCCCTTTGAAAACCTGCATGCGTATAGTTTTTTCCTTCAATTGAAACTCCTAAACGTTTTCTAAAAGTTTCATCTTAATACATTGAGCGTCATTATGTACATTACAGTTAGGTTAGATCAACAGCCCCTACAACAAACCCTGTTAGTTCCAACTTCAAATACGAAACTATTCGTAAGATCTGCTGTTACACCCATGTGACAACCTGCATACATATGATGTTTTGAGATTGAGTTCACCTTCCCCCTCACAATTCTCTGAAAACTTTACGTTCTTATCAATAGACATAGTTGTACTAGTGGCAACAGTATAAGTATTGCTACTACTAGTAGAAGTACTAATAGAAATAGCAGCAATGCCAGTAGCTGCCGTAGCATAAATATATTGCCATTTGTTCAGTTGAACATCCCTCTCATCAAGTACTGGAAATTTTCACTTGCTAAAGTTAGTCATTACTATGACATTCCTGGTATATCCTTTTGATATCCAGTATACTCATATACTTCTTAAAATTTGTGTCTCAGTACTCACAGCCTCTCAAATAGTTGCAATATAAGTAGTAGTAAATAGTGCTCAATTCTCTTTGATTGTTCTAATTAACCGCCCAGCATTTTGAGCTTTCAATTCACTTTCAAATGAGGACCAATGAATTTAATGACTCGTCAAAAATACTTGTACATTTTTCATAGCAGATTCTTTACCTTTATCTATTTGCAATTTTCTTACTTGTTCTATCCTTTAAGGGAATACACCAAAGTATTTATTAAAACAATCGATGACTTTAAGAATGTAATTAAAACTATTATTTTCACTTTTATACTGCTGCATATCAACCAAATCTGCTTGCCACTGGTCATTGATACTATGAATGTTAACGCGTCTTCTTTTAAATGTATGATAAGCTGGGTGGATTAAAGAATAACTAGTTCGATTTTGCAACACATCTTTGATTTTAGTATTTTGATACAGTAAAACTGTTCTTTTAATTTTCTACGTAAACCATCAATCCCTAAAAAGTTTAAATAATAGAGTTCTAAAAGCTGGTCTTCTACGCTACTCTTGCTGGTACAAATCCTACTTCCTTTTATCTGTGGGTTTGCTTTTTGCATCCTTTTTTTAAACGATTTTCCTGATATCACGAAGTGTACAAATACCTTTAATCATTGGCACTTCATCTAATTTTGAAACTGCCTGAGTTAAAGCCTCGGTTGCAATAAGCTATTTAAATCGCATACCATAAAACATTTCCTTGTTTATAAGAAAGTCTCAAGAATAGTAAATAACAAGCAACAAAATTCTTCAGGCTTGTTTATATTTAATATTTGGAATTTTGTGTAATAAAATCAGCTCTAATAAATGGCTGACAGTGCAGAAGTGATTAAAAGTGGTTTACAACGAAAATCCATATTAGTCAAGATAAAAAATAAACTATAGAGTTATAAATTTCATTAATTACTCTGAGCAGCAAAACTATTTTATATAAAATCTGTTGGTAGGAAATATGAACTACTAAATAAAATAAATAATCATCTTAATAATAATATATTACTTAAAGATAATCAGATTCAGTTAGAGCATAATGCAAAGCGTCGAGATGATAAGAAATCCTACACATTTAGCATTAATCCAGATTTAAAAACAGGGTTAGAAAATGAAATAATAAAGAAGAATAAAACCGTTTCCTGTTAACGAAATCAATTTAACACTATAAGAAATAAAGATAATATTGAACGTAATTAAAAAAATATCAAAATCAAAACACATTCCAACTGCTGGTAATTATAACAAAGTGAATAATAAACTAAAAGGCTGTTTCGATAAACAAGTTGAGACTTATAAGGTAGTGAATGAGGATACTCAAAAACTCATTAAAGATTTGAGTGGTTAAATGTCTGCTAAAAAAGATAGGAATATTTACATTTTGAATTTAATTATAAATAAGAAAAAAGCAAGAGAAGTTCCAGATATCTCAGATCATATGTTTCAAGAGGAAGAACACGATAATAATCCAAGTATTCAGTGAATTAGAGAAAATTCCCTTGCAGTTAATATTTCAATGAATGCAAATGGAGCTGCTTTTGGCCGACTTTTTGACTCTGTTGGTAGAGATTTAAAAATAAAATGAATCATAGAGGTGGCTAGAGAGTTCAAATTACAACGCGTGTAATATTTTATTATGAGAAGGATAATGAAAAACTAAAACCTATCCATTAGCATAGCTATTCTTAGATTTTTAATAAAAATAGTTACATTGAACAAAGCCATCTAAATAGTAATCAAAGAAATATTCACATATTAGTCACAAACAACAACCCAGATCAGGCTTAAAATTTGAGAATCGCTGGAATTGATTATCGAATGAAAATATTACCAAATTATGTGGGAGGCACTTATAAAGAGTTGTCTGTTTTTGTTGAAAAATAAAACAGCCCGCATTAATATTAAAAAATGATAATAAGCGCTTTCTTTGGTCTATACTCGCTTTTTTTATCCTGCTAAAAATCATGTAAATAAACTACCAAACTATTAAAAACATGAAAATAAATTCAACTTTAAAGGGATTACTAATTTATGAATGGATGTTCAAGATATTTATAAATTGAAAATAAATATAATATAAATATTGTTTATTAGAAATAAGTAAAAATAAAGTGATTAGAGCTCATATTCCTAAAATTAAGATTAACGGAAAAACTGCAACATATGTGATTAATTTACTCTATTTTAATAATCATTATTTTTGTTAAAGATTTAAGTGAATTATTTGCATTTCAAAAACTAAAAATGGGTATAAAATTCGTCTCTGTACAATCTGTGGAAGCCACATTAATGAACAAGAAAAATTTGAAAAACATAATAAAAAAGAAAATTACAAAGATCCTGACATAAATATACCAAATCCAGGACCTGAAATCGCGTTTAGAAATATAACTAAACAAATGAAAGTACCCTATTGCATAATAGCTCATTTTTAATCGTATAATGAAGATTTTAATCAAAAGAAAGGTAAAAAGACAATTAAAGTAGCAGATCAAAAGTCATTTGCTTATTGATTCCAAGTATGTTTTTTTTTCAATAGAACACAAAAAAAATGTTACGAATACTTTGGTAAAGATCCTAGCAGGCATTTTGTAACTATCATAACAGAAGTACATAAAGAAATAGCCAATGAGTATGAAAATAGACTGAGAGATCATGGTTATGCACAATTAAAAGTAAGATAAAAATTGAATAATAAAACTACTAAAAGCTGTCATAAAAGTGAAAAGAAAATAGTAGATAATAATACTCATTCCGATTACGACAATTTGACTGGTGTTATACGTGGATTTACTCATGCGGAATGTAATAAAAACTTTAAAATTGCTAAACATATCCCTATTGTAATGTATAATCTCTCTAAGTATGACTCCGATTTATTTCTTAGAGAATAAGCATCTGATCCACATATCCACAGAAATGATCAACAAATCCACAGAATTTTATTTCAAGTTTATTTTCAAACATTTACGGAAGAAGAAATAGAAAAGAGATTATTTGTTTATCGTAGAAGCTTTAATTATTATGGAAATGTTAGTAATAATTCGTTAGTATCTAAATTTACATTTAGTGCTTCAGGTTTATCTACTTTCGCTATGTTATTTATTCAATTTATTCAAATACAAAAAAAACACACATAACACCAATAATAATGAAGATCCTAGAAGTGAACTTGTTAAGGACCATAACAAAAACAAAATTGAAAATGAAGAGGAGAGAAGAAAAAAGAAAAGAGCAAATATGGGTAATTAAAGCAAATTGAATAAACATTTAGAAAATTATAATGTCAAAATTCTAGTACATTGTTATATAGCATGCGAAAACTTGTGGATAGCTCAACACTGGAGAGTATTAAATTCCATTGAAGTATAGATTTATAAATGGGTGATCGCTGGGCGGAACTAGAGACACACTTGGGGACAATGAAGGACCGGTTGGATGAACGGAGACAGTGGCCATCAGTATTATAACCATTAAAATAAGATAATAAATGGGGAGAAAGATTTTTATGGTAAGCGGAGTATGTAAGGTATGGATTTAATTTTTTGATGATTTGTCCAAAAGGGATAATACCAAAATCGGAGAACAAGTCCGGAAACAAGATAATAATGGGGAGAAAGATTTTTATGGTAAGCGGAGTATGTAAGGGATGGATTTAATTTTTTGATGATTTGTTCAAAAGGAATAACACCAAAATCGGAGAACAAGTCCTAGGTGGGATATAGTCGGGGCAACCGAAAAACTGCTTTGACGGCACGGTTTTGGGCAGATTTTAATTTATTGGTAGCTGAAGGATAAGTATTAACCCAAACAGATCTGCAGTATGAGATATATAGGTAAATGAAAGAGAAATAAAGGGTGACAAGGATATCAGGAGGAAGAAAATAATTCACACGATTAATCATACTTACCTGTCGCAAGATCTATGTGGACACCAAGAAACTTGGCAACTACGACCTGCGGGATGAGATTGGTAGAATATTTTAGGCCAAGTGCTTAATGAGCTTCATTTTTTGTAAGGGGTTCGAAATAATACAACCCAACTTTTCTTGCTGTTAATGGTCACGTAGTTAACGAGACACCACTCATGTACTCTATTCAGAAGGGTTTGAGAAAAGGTGAGGACCAGTGATGAAAAAGTTGCTATCGTCAGCAAAAAGTACTGGGTGCACTGATGGACCCAGGTCCATTACCAAATCATTGATATCAAGTAGAAAAAGTATTGGCCCAAGAATAGAGCCCTGTGGGACGCCCCTCCGGACAGGTAGGGGATGTGAAGTCACCCCGCCCAGACTCACACTCTGTACTCTACCAGAGAGATAAGAGCCGAACCATGAGAAAGGAACTCCACGAATCTTTAGGTTGTTGAGTTTACTTAATAAAACACTGTGATCAACCATGTCAAAGGCCTTTGAAAAATCCAGAAATAAGCCCAATACAGTATTTTTAGGGTCAAGTTGGGAATTTATAAACTGTGTGGCATCTATTAGTACATGAGCAGTTGAAAATTTGGCACGGAATCCATATTGATGAGGAGAAATAAAAGAATCTGAAGAATGAATCCCAAATAAAAAGGGAAAAAGATGTCGGAATATAATTATCTCGAGCACTTCAGATATAACTGGGAGAACTGAGATTGGACGATAATTGCTTATCTCAGATGGATCGCCCTTTTTATGAATTGGGATAACAATTGCTGATTTAAATATTTCTGGGAAGACTCCATTGGTCATAGACAGGTTTGCTATGTGCACAATGGGTTCACAAACATAGGAAGATACGGTCCTAAAAAGCTTATTACTTATGCCAAAGAAATCAGGTGTACTACTATTAGAGAGATTCGATAACTTGAAGCACCTCTTTACAATCAGTTGGAGAGAAAAACATGGATCTGGGATTCTTGCTAGGATGTACTGACTAGGAGAAGGAACAGGAGCTAGCATTTGGAATATTAGTGAAATTATTATTAAAAGCATCCGGTACTGAAATTGGGTCAATTAATCCGTCACTGATGTCCTTAAGGTTAATAGGTACAGATCTTGAATTTCTTTTTTTTTAAACAATTTTAATATTGTGGACCAAATTTTTTGCAAGCTCCCTTTGCAGTGAGAGATTTTTGATTAATAATAATCTTTCTTTATCTTCCTGAACGAGTTTGGTATATACATTTTTGTATTTTTTATAATTAGTCAGGTCAATAATGTTACTGGTTTTGCAAGCTAACTTATTTAGATCATTTTTTCGGTATGAAGAGATTATCAGGCTATTGGACATCCAGGGGCGGATATGGGTAGTTTTTTGGTTTGATTTACGGACTGGAAATGTTGAACTAATAAGATCACTCAATCCCTGTGTATAACTACTTGTGGCTGAATTAACATCCTGACAATCCAAAGCCTTGGAGCAGTCGAAGGATTTCAAACAATGCGTGAACCGGTTCATATTCACAGTATTATATATTCTATTAGACGTAGGGGTATTTTTCTTGAGGGTTGAGTAGCTGGTAGGGAGGGTATGGAAAGATAAATTGGAAAGTTATCTGACAGGTCAGAAAATATTATTTTGGACGACAAGTGGTTTCCCAGGGAAGTGGATACAAAAATGTTGTCAATTACAGTAGCTGTAGACCTCATTTGATCGACTCTAGTAGGAAAAAGGATTGTGGGAAGAAGACCACTTGAGGTAAATGTTTCAAAGAAGGTATCGCAATCATTATTATGGGTAACATTTAATAAATTGCAATTCAAGTACCCAAAAACTATTGCCTTCTTTTGTGGTAAATTACTAAAACTAGAAAAATCATCAAACAAATTACAAAAGAAAGGTGTCGGAAATGAGGGTGGTTTGTAAACTAATTAAAAAATAAAAGAATTCCAGTCTACACTTATTTCTACGATTATTGAATAAATGCATCTATTATTTATAGGTTGTGAGAATAAGGATTCACAGTCTAACAGCCTGGTGAATTTTAGACGACCGGGTGTAAAGAGAAATGCCGCCAGAGGACTTGGTTAATTTTCTTTCAATATGAATAGCTTGAAAGTCAGGGAGGGAAATTCATTAGTATCATCAATTTCTGAAAGCCACGTCTCCATTATTCCGATTACTTCGAAAGGGCAGTAACCATTGATTAAAATTAAATCTTTAAAATTAGCCCACTTATCCCGTAAACTTCTGATGTTAAAGCAAATTACATTAAGTTTGGTCTCTTCCATTAGCTTAGGTTTCACATTTTTCACAAAATCAAAAGTGTCGGGATATTCATAGCTAATTTGGTTTAAAGGGCTATCGGGGCTAGCTAAGGGGTTGGTGGGCAAATTATTTTGGTCATCGTAATAGTTAAAAACAACATTATTGCACAGTGATAAACTCGTGAGAAACGTAAAATCTTGTATAGTACTTGTGTAGTCCAATTCATTCATTTAAGGTTTGGGGTTTTCTTTCTGCTGTTAACAATATCACGTAGAATAGGGCACTGTAGGTAATAAGAAACATGAGATAAATCACAGTTAGTGCATTTGGGCTGCATTTGACAGGGCGAAACACATGCTGCCTCATGAGGACCGGCACATCGAAAGCATTTCGGGAAAGAACTTTCATACGCCACCTGTAGGTGGTTGGGTGAACGGCACTTGTTATAGCATCGTGGAAGATCGTTAAAACAGATACTCGAATTGATTCATACTCAATCCGAATACCATCTTTCAAAGCATGGTCGAGTGACCTGACATCCATAAAACAGAGCTTTACAGAGGATCGAGAATATTGTTAACATTATTTGACGCTGCCTTAGCACCAATACGCTTTGTTGGCTTGATATCATTGTTAACTGTATTCCAAAATTCCAGCTTAGCAGAAGAAATGACTGATCCGTCAAAAAAATCAACGGCACACTTAATTATCACTTCATCGTCTATTCCAGATTCGAAATTAGTCTGTATGAAATTTAGCAGGGGCGAGTAAACCAGTTTCCTGTCACCCACCGACTGCATGCTATCGCTGTCTGCATCAGACATAATTCACATAATTCAATAAAAATACGCAACTCCAATTCTCGAAACTCTAAGTTTGATTATAGTCTAAAAATAAGGTTAAATGACTTATCTTTTGGAGGGGTGAAAAATCCAAGAAAATTGATTATAGATTGTCTGAGTAAATCCAAAGTAAACTTTTCACACAATTTGAAAAGGTAGATATAGCTTGAGAAGTCCACAAAATAGACTAAAAAGTTCTTTGGCCAGAAGAGGAAACCAAATTTCGTCTATAAACCAATTTAATCACAATCAAATCAGGTAATAATCACATTTCAGGCATTCAGGTAATAAATTTGTAGCTGTTAAATAAATTCAGTCTCTAATTAATTCAATATATGATCCTTTTTCCACACTGGTTCAGATTCAGTCTCTAATTAATTTGGAAAATAATCCTTTTTTTCACTACTGGTTAAAACTGAGATTAATCCTTTTCACAGAGAAAATAAGTCTTAACAGGTTGAAGACTAAATGAAGATTAAAATTTGCCTTTTGAATTTCTATTGGTTTTTTCTTAGAAAATATCTTTTGACCTTTACTGTTGCTTTGAAATCGTTTTGATTGCAAGAGCTCAATTATTAGTTTCAGATTCAGTTCAGTTTGCGTTTCAATTTGGCAAGCAACCCCTTGCTTTTCTTATTCTTGGGAGAGTTCTGATTGAAATACTTAAAAAACATCTAGGAATACTAGGAAAAAGGGCTGAATGTAAAACTGTTTATTCATTGTATTTAGAATTGCTTGCTATGTATAAATTGGGTGAATTGACTAAAGAAGGAATAATCAAACGAGAAAACGAATTTTGGAAAATATTACAGTTTTTTCCTGTGAAAAATATATGAAACAGGTAATATTAAATGGGTATATATATGGCACAAAGTCTTAAATATTTAACAGATAAATAAGACTCGTGTTATATACACTCAATCTGAAACAGGTTTCCTGAGTGCATGATCTGAAAGAAGTCTTGTATTCTGCTAAAATTGTACATTTTTCAAGAATTAAATATTCATCCCTTCAAAAGCAACAAAAACATTATTCGAAATATTAAAATTTCACTGGGGTGCTTCACAGCTAACATTTATAGCTTATTATCTTCTAAAGCTTTTCTTATAACTGTATCGGTTTTGACGATGCTATTATAGTTCCCCGTGCAGAATGCTAGTCCAGGAAAATCACACACTAATTAATATAAACTTATCTATCTTTTACCGTTTGTTTTGACTTCACCAAACTTATGAAATATATAATCAAAATAACACTTTTTCTTATTTTGAGGATAACTCTTGAAAAGATCTTGTAGGTGTGCGTAAACTTTTCTTTTATAGCTTTCATTAGTAGGGTTAAATAATCTTAAATTTACACTTAATATGTTTATGTTTTATGATTAAATCAACATCTTTTCCGAATCGCATTCTTCTATTTTCTTTGCTAATGCTTGTTTAACTTTTATGTCCAGCTGGATACATCCATAGCTTTTTGTAAATTGTAAATTAGCTTGAATTTCAGTTATAAACTGTTAATTACTGTCTTCTTTTTCTCGTCTTTTTTATTCAGTGGGTTCTTGGTGCAAGGAGCTTAATTATTTTCATCAGTTGATTCAACTATTTTGCTCCACAGCATCAATAAGCTCTGTTGTTCTGACTTTCCTGAGTTCAAGATCGCGCTCATGTATTTATTAAGGTCCCTATTGCTGAAAATCTTGTTTTTCATCTGAAAGAAAAAAAAACTATTAATTACTCTAGAACGAAAGCTCCTCCTACTTGGCCTCCAAAATCCTGCCGAAGATTTTTGGAGGACGTCTGGAAGCAGACGTCACATATAAAATATCGTAGAATAAAAAACTCCTCCTACTTGTCATCCTAAATCCTGCAGAAGATTTTTGGAGGACGTTTGGATAAGTATTTTCACAAATAAACATTAGCACTTAAAAAAATCACAAGGATATCTAATACTTTAAAAAAATAAGTCATACCGTGACTAATATAAGTCTATAACAGTAAAATATCTATTAAAAGAAATAAATAGAATTGAAATATAAATGAGTGAATTATATTGGAAATGCTTTATACCGTTATTTTATAGCAGAGTTTAAGCAACACAAAGGGCTTTTTTAGAAAAATTTGTCAAAATGACATTAGTTTTTTTAAATTTTTTAATAGAACTTTAATAGAATAAGTCATATCGTGACTAAAATAAGTCTATAAAAATAAAATATCTGTTCAAAGAAATAAATAGAATTGATCTCTTGAAACATAAATGAGTGAATTACATTGGAAATGCTTTATATCGTTATTTTATAGCAGAGTCTGCCTGTGAATGAAAAAGAACAGAGATTTAAGGAAAAAATTGGTATTTTTAAGGGTTTACTCTCATTTTCAAGCTGGGATGTTCTACTGAAATAATATTGAAGATGCTCAAAGGTTTGCCCATTAAATTTCTTTAATTAAGGTCATCGGCAAGTTTTGATATGGGAGGAAATTTTTTAGACATACTGTTAATCACAATTTAGAAAAAGCTGGGTTCAAAAAATTAAATTAGAGTAACTATCATTTTGCTCTAAATATTTTTTTGGTTTGTTTTTAAACAACTCTTTCACCTTATTTTGGTCGCAAGATCGAATAGATTTACAAATTCTTTTTAAATTTCTCACAATTTTCTTTGTAGTTTCCTAAAAAGATTTTTGATCCTTTATAAATCATAAATTTTGATTATAGTAAAAAAATTACAGATTTTCTTAGACCCAAAACTTTTGGGAATTAACAAGTATTACAATTACCTAATCCCACCCATTTTTCGCAAAATTAATGGCTTTTTTATCTGATTTGACCAAAACATCTGAAACTGTCCATAACTATACCTACCTCCTTTTTTAGGTTACTTAATAACGCCACAATTCCTTTTGCGATAAAATGATGCGATTAATGTTTATTAACGGTAAAAAGAAATAAAAGAAAGGGCATTATTCGAGCTTCGAGTAAATCAAACACGTCTTTGAATGTTTTTAATAAACGAATAAAATCAATCCTCCACACCACTAAGCAAGATTTTGGCTAATAACACCCTATTTAGGGCTCTGATGCCACCAACACAGTCCTTACTAAGGTGATGATTATTGTACCTTCTCTTGTTCCCCTGTGGGATGAAAATGCTTTAAAAGTAGATACATCACCTTCATCAACAAGCATTGGATCTCTTAGGTTCTAGGCAGAATATTTCATAATTTGCAAAAAAAGTAATGGTTAAAACTGTTTTCTACATTCATAAATTATCAAAAGTCGCTTTTTGTAACAATGTCAAGAAGAAAAAGCCATCAAATGTTGAAACTTGCGTTTTTCGCTTATTTAGTGCTTTTTTATTCTATATCTTTGCGCAACACTGCTTAGCACTAATCTCTATCCAGTAAAAATATAAAAATATCCAGTAGGCTGTAAAAATATCCAGTAAAAATAAAACATTGAATCTAGAAGCCTAAATTTGAGTTAAGGTATGCAATTCTACTTTTTATTGCAAAAGTAATCTTATTTGTTCTATTTCAGAGTACTTTTTCATTTTTGATAGTTCTGCTCTGAGCTTTTATTCTGATATTTTTGTTTTTAGACAGATTTTGGTAGATAGCCTATGCCTTGGGTAAAGACCTCTTTTTGGGAAAGTCACTTTTTTCGCATTTCAGAAAAAGAGATAGGTTTTTGGACTTTCCTGTTTTTCTTAAGCATGACACAATGCATGGGTAGAGTCAATTGCCTCTCACTAGAGCCAGCCTATTTGGAGTAATTATTCATCATAAATTCTAAATGTGGTCTCTGTTTTGACAATTAAATAGAAAGAAAGGTAAAATTCTAGTTAGCTACTTTTGGCTATCTTAGAAAGAAGCTAGATTAAGAAAAGCAAAGTTTTAGTAGGCTAATGAATCCAGGGCTGAAAACATACTCTGAGAAGGTATTAGGCCTACCAAGCTTCCATGTTAATCCTCTTCTGATTTTTAAGTCTTAGAAATGTTCTTACTTGACAGTTACAGTATTTTAACTTAATTCTCATTTATCAGTTTCTTTTTCTCTGGCTTTAGTTCTGAAAATGCAATTCCTGCCATTTAAATAGAATTTAAGCCATAGGCCTATCAATGTTTTTTTTTTCTCTAAATTTAGAAGTTGTATTGGTAAAATTCCAGTTCATTGACTTCTTGCTATCTTGGAAAGGGTTTAGATTAGGGTAATGAAACTTTCAGGAATGGGTCTACAGGCTAAAGTGTATCTTGGGAAGGTATTTTAATGCACCCATCTCCACTCCTTCTCCCTCTAGAGGGCTCTGAAATTTGCCAACATAACAGGTCTATACCTATTGAAATTTTGAAAAAAACAACAATTTACCTTAATTTTCAGTTACTAGTTGGTTTTTCTCTGCCTTTAGTTCTGAAAATGCAATTTCTATTATTTGAGTAGAATTTTGAGCCATATGCCTAACAAGGTTTTTTTCAAAATTTAGGAAATATATTTGCATATCTTTAAAGCTTATAAAATGGAATTGAGCAAAGTTGTGAAGCTGAAAACAATTTTTTGTGCTTCAATTAAGTAGAAGATCTATTTTGCAAGGTTTCACTTTTATAACACAAATATTTTTAAAGGTCATCTAAGGTCAGGGCCCTCTAGAGGGAGAAGGAGTGGAGATAGTTGCTTCAAAATACCTTCCCAGGATATACTCTAGTCTGTAGATTCATCCCTAAAAGTTTAATTTTCCTAATCTAAACCCTTTCTGAGATAGCAAGAAGTCAATTAACTAGAATTTTACTGATGTATCTTGAACCTTATAAATTGAGATTAAACAAAGTTGTAAAGCTGGAAACAGTTTTCTTGTAAGCTACTTTATTTAAATAAAAGGTACATTTGTGAGGTTTCACTTTTATAACAAAGATTTACAAAAGTCATCAAAGGTCAATACCCTCTAGAGGGGAAAGGGGGGGAGGAACTTGAAAATACCTTCCTGAAATATACTTTAGTCTTTTGACCCTTACCTGGAAGTTTCATTTTTCTTAACCTTACTGCTTTCCAATGTAGCAAAAAGTAGCTGAACTAGAATTTTACTGAAAGAAAAAAAATACTTAATATTTAAGACTGATATAAAATGAATATCAATCAATCAAAGCTGCATTTCTAGAATCAGAATATTATCAGCTTTTTGTTAATATACCAAAAAAACTGAAACACTGAAAAGATATATAGACCCACATCAAAATAGTATAATTGGTATTTCCAAAAAGATGTACTTCTAGGTATGTCAATAAACTAATAATTTCAAGTGTTTTATCTTAAATAAGGTATCCCTCCTTCTATGTTAATTTTCTCATTGGCTTACAGCTATCATTCCTTGTAGCTTGTACTTTACTTTTAATCAATTCCTCTCTGATTAAATATCAGGCCTAGAAATTCTTTCCTTGTAGCTAGTCAGTTCATTCCTTGTAGTTTGTGCTTTACTTTTAATCACTTCCTCTCTGATTTAATAGGCCTAGACGTTCTGAAAAGTGTGGGAAAGTATTAGTGTACAAACCATCTGGGAGCTTTTTTTTGAACAGGCTTTACTATCCAGTTTGCCCAGAATCTGGATCTTCCATTAGCTGCAGTCCTAGCTTTAGATTATGTGTTCTTGTTTGCAGAGACAATCCAACAATTTTTATGATAGAAAAAAAAATGACCAGTTTATTACATTGACAACAACTTTTTCATTTCAGATATTCCTTCATTGTAAAAGGAATTTATTAATAATAACAATGATAAAAAGAGGAGGAAATAGAGAAAGGGAGGGATTGCAAAGCACAACACATTAAAATTTTTGTGTCTAGTACATTTTTTCCTGGGAAGTACATCTTTTTAGCTTTGTTTGGTACAAATCCAAGTTTTTAACATTGTAATGATGTTTAACTTCAAAATCCAAAAACATAGCATCTTGCTAAGCCACTTGAATGTTTACTTCCAATAAACTTGGCTCACTGGGTAACAACTAATATGCTCACATGTTAGATGCTAGATGAAAACTGAAATGCAGGGCTCCCACTCTGCTTCTGTGGAAGAAAACATGAATTGAATTTCAAATATTCTAAATATATTTAATATTGCTATGACCCTAGTTGGTTTAGCTCTGTGGCACAGTTTGTTGATTAAATTACCAGGGGCTTTCCCCTTGGGGACCATGACACCTGTATGCTTGGTGTGCAGTTCATTTTTAGCTTGTTTTGACTGTGCTTGCTTGAGAGTGCTTTTCAACCTATTTCTACCCTGTTTGGTCACTTAGCACAGTACCTGCTTCAGATTTATTTTGCATGCTTTAGATGGGCTTGCCTAGCATTGACTGAGGGTCCCCTCTCTTCTTATATTTGTATTATTTGTTTGACTTTGTTGTTTATTTTTGACCTATGGGTATTTTATTTGTCATGACTGGACCAAAACAGTTATTGGAAAAAACTGTTTGATCACCTCCAAAAAGATGATTGAAAAACTGTTTGAACACTTCCATTATAGGTCAATGCTAAAAGACTGACCAGATGGCTCTATTATCATAATAGCCACGAACTAATCAGTAGCTATAGCTATATTTTTTTTGTTAGACATAGCAGTAAATGGTTGTAAGGTAAAGTTGGTGTTTGGTCCTAACTCCAGTCCCAACTCACATGTTCCCAACCAAAGATAGTAAAGGAAGAACAGGTACTTAGGTGCCCAAATTGTAATGGAAAGCATGCTGCTAACTCCAAGGAGTGTCCAATATTCTTGGAAAAGAAAGCTATTGATACTTACTCATTCACCAATAATTTCCCCAAGAAAACTGCTGCTGAGGTATTGAAGAAAGGACTTGCAACTCATACAGAACATGTCCCCATAGTACATACATACTCTTTCCCTCCACTGACTCCTAATGAACCTTCAGTAGAGGAATTCAACATGAAGTATATGACCATGATTGAAGGTGTTGCAAAGCTGCCTTCTAAGTTAGCTCCAAAATGTTGTCTCTAGCCTGAATAACTCAGTCAAAAACCTAAATAGAGAAGGTTTAAGCCTTCCCATAATGTCAGCAGCTTCCAGTAGTCTTGGCAAACCAGAAAGGAAACACAAAGGAAATGAGTGTTATAACTAGGCTAGATAATTATAGTTATTTTCTAGTTCTAGTTTAAAAAAAAAAAAAAAAGTTCTAGTTTAGAGTGTATCTTGCTATCTTGAAATGTAGTGGACCTAGAGAAGTGAATGTTTTTGTAGTTAATACAAGGTCATAGATATACTCTAGGATGGTATTCCCAAGCTACTATGTCTACTCTTTTCTGATTTTAAAGTCTTTGAAATTTGCCACCTTGACTGGTCTATGACTATTGTATTTAAAAAAAAAAAAAAAAACAATTTAGTACCTTAATTTTAGTTTTTAGTCTCTTTCCCTTGATTCCCACTGATGCATTATTTGTATTTAATGCCAAAGCATTCACTGCTAGAAGATGATAGAAAATCACAAAAATATTCATAGAGAAAGAGTTCCCTGCTGCTATTGAAACACAAAAAAGTAAAATGATATGTTTAAACAGTAAATGTGTAAGAAATAGGCTAAATCAAGTTCTAGAAGCCAAGAATAATATTCTAGAAGCTCCAGAAAATCAGGTTGTAGAAGCTATGAATAATATTCAACCCTGTATTAGGCAAGGACATTTATACCTAATAACAAATATAATTCTTATCTTGTATGTTCATTTCTCTGGAAATATTCCTTCAGGTTCTAATCATTGAAAGAACATAACCTGCATGCTCTTTGTCAAAGACAAGGAGGGTGTAAGGAAGCACTCCACTTTTTGGCATTCTTGTTTAAAACAATAGAATCGTTGTTGTTAATATAAGGTAATTTAAAAACAAACATCTTATAAACACTTTTTCAAACCTGTTGTAGTACAGTGCATTGGTGCTTTGCTTGACAATACAGAGCACCAGGGTCAATCCCCACTGCAGCAAGACTTGGTGACAAGCTTGCTACTTGTCCCTGTAAAAAAACGCCAAGCAACTGAAACTTAGACTCAATGCCCATGTGCCAGCAATGGCTCGGCAGGATCTTTATCCTTTTTTTAAGACAGTTTTTCTAAACTTTAATGTTAAGATGGGGTCATTGAAAAAGAGAAATTATAAAAGTGAATAAAAAAAGCAAAATGTTTGAAACTGTATCTAACACCTGTGCTTTGGTCATTCCTTTCCTATTGCTCCCTTATTGAAGTTGGATCTACAAAAAGCCTGATTTCCCCAAACCCTTGATCTCTTTATTCTAAAGTATCAAGGTTCTCAAGATACTAGTTATACTCTTAATAAAGCAGATGAACTGCACTTTTCTTTTGAAAATATGATATTGTAAATAATTAATTATTTATATTCTAGAAATTTCTAATCGCCTAGAGTAGTCAAGAGAAGATGACTGTATTTGACTGAGTTCAGGAAACATGGAAACATCCAAGCTCTTTGGTATTACTGCTGTTAAAAAAGGTAATTGGTATTATAAGTGGTTCAGCTAAATGGTGCGTATTTGTGATGCTTCAGCTTTAAAAAAAGAACATTTATTCACCTTAATCCATCTGAGAGCTTTAAGGTCTTCCAGACCTGTAGTGCTCTTGAGTTGATGACTGCCAGTCGAACCTCCACTGCTTCTTCTCCCACTCTTTGTCAAGTTGGTTTTTGAGGGACTGGATAGAGGGAGCACTGACAGTTGAATCTGTCAGTTGATTCTAATGGCTTAGGACTCTTCTCTAAAAGAATGTTTGGCGAGTTTTAGATCGGGAGCTTGACTTAGGTAGCTTCTTAGAGTCTCCTCTTGTTTCGTTCTGCCTGGTACTAAGAATGCCGCCAAAGATTGCTGACTTTTCATTCTGTAGCTTGTAAGTAAGCATCGTATTGCTGCGCAAGCGTTGGTAAACCAGAGTGGGTAGTTTGAGGTACTTGAGGCGGTCCTCAAATGAGGTTGATGCTAGACTTTATATGCATTTTGTTGCTTGTCTCTGTACATTTTCAATGAACCTCACATCTTGTTGATAAGAAGGACCAGCAAGACACATGCCAAAATCGCGATGGGGTCTGACGAGAGCCTTATATAGTTTTATAAATATAGCCTGTCTGCTGTTGATGGTTCGTTTTAGTAGTCCAAGATTGGAGCTTGCACGGGAAACAACATGCTGGACATGGCTGTGAAATTTAAGTTTATCATCAATAATGACACCAAGATCCCTTTCTTCTGCTCTGTTCTCTAGTTGGTCTCTTACTTTGGCGGTGGGGTTGTAGATCGTGTAGTGTGCCATTAGGTTATTGGGTCCAAGGTGTAATACACAGCACTTTCCTACATTAAATTGGAGAAGCTAGTCTATTCCATATTTTCATTCTCCAATGACTTCTGCTACTTTTATGTAAAAAAGGATTGACAAAACTATGAAACCTATATATTTTCATTTAAGAAAAACTTTCAGCAACAAATTGTTCAAACTAAAGTTCTGATTAGCATGTGCTTAATTGTCTAAATTGATATGTGATTATCTGCAAATTAGTGAAAAAAATGCTGCCTAAGTTAAGATTAAATTAGGGACAATATTTTTTTTTATACTTGTTAAAAAATGAGTTGGTATAATCATGGTGCACAGTGCCATAATTTTTCTGACGCCACCATTTTTTTGGCACTTGGTATTAACCAAGTGACATATAGCAATCGCAAATTCTGTCTGTCTGTGTTGGTCCCGGTTTTGCTACTTTAGGCTCTTCCAGGTAAGCTAGGACAATGAAATTTGGCAGGCGTATCAGGGACTAAACCATATTAAATTAGAAATAGTCATTTTCCCGATTTGACCATCTGGGGGGGGGGCGGTTAATTCCGAAAAAATAGAAAAAATGAAGTATTTTTAACTTACAAACGGTTGATCAGATCTTAATGAAATTTGAAGTTTGGAAGGATATCGTGTCTCAGAGCTCTTATTTTAAATCCCGGCCAGATCTGGTGACATTGGGGGGGAGTTGGGAGGGGGAAACCTAAAATCTTGGGAAACACTTCCAAGAAGAGTGGAGGGATGAGGTAAGAGTGGATGAGGAAGGTGATGGAGGGATGAGATGAGGAAGAGTGGAGGGATTAGTATTAACCTAGTGACATATAGCAATCGCAAAATTCTGTCGGTCTGTCAGTGTGTTGGTCCTGGTTTTGCTACTTTAGGCTCTTCCAGGTAAGCTAGGACGATGAAATTTGGCAGGCGTATCAGGGACTGGACCATATTAAATTAGAAATAGTCATTTTCCCGATTTGACCATATGGGGGGGGGGCGGTTAATTCAGAAAAAATAGAAAAAATGAAGTATTTTTAACTTACAAACGGTTGATCAGATCTTAATGAAATTTGAACTTTGGAAGGATATCGTGTCTCAGAGCTCTTATTTTCAATCCCGACCGGATCTGGTGACATTGGGAGGGGGAAACCTAAAATCTTGGGAAACACTTCCAAGAAGAGTGGAGGGATGAGGATGAACCATGGTGGGAAAAATAAGCACAAGTCTTAGATACATGATTGACATAACCGGAACGGATCCGCTCTCTTTGGGGTAGTTGGGGGGGAGGGTCAATTCTGAAAAATTATGAAAAATGAGGTATTTTTAACTTATGATCGGGTGATTGGATCTCAATGAAATTTGATATTTAGAAGGATATCGTGTCTCAAAGCTCTTATTTTAAATCCTGACCTGATCTGGTGACATTAGGGAGAGTTGGGAGGGGGGAACCTAAAATCACGGAATGCGCTTAGAGTGGAGGGATCAGGAGGAAACTTGATGGAAAAAATAAGCAGAAGTCTTAGAAACGTGATTGACATAATTGGAACGGATCTGCTCTATTTGGGGGATTTGGGGGGGGGGAGGAGGGTTAATTCTGAAAAATTAGAAAAATGGCGTATTTTTAACTTACGAAAAAGTGATCGGATCTTCATGAAACTTCATGTTTAGAAGGACCTCATAACTCAGATCTCTTATTTTAAATCTCAACCGGATCCAGCGTCATTGGGGGGGGGAATCTTAGAAAATACTTGAAGCAGAGAGATCAGGATGAAACTGGATGAGAAGAATAAAAACAAGTCAAAGATACGTGACTGACGTAAACGGACCGGATCCGTTCTCTTTGGTGGAGTTGGGGGGGGGGGGGTAATTCGGAAAAATGAGGTATTTGTAACTTATGAACAGGTGATCAGATCTTTATGAAATTTGATATTAAGAAGGATCTTGTGCTTTAAAGCTCTTATTTTAAATTCGGATCAGATCCTGTGACATTGAAGGGAGTTGGAGGGGGAAACTGAATTCTTGGAAAACGTGAAAATTGAGGTAATTTTATCTTACGAATAGATGATCGAATCTTAATGAAACTTGATATATAGAAGGATCTTATGTCTCAGATGCTCCATTTTCGACTCGAATTGGATCCGGGGACTTAGGGGTTTGGAGGAGGAAACATAAATCTTGGAAAACGCTTAGAGTGGGGAGATCGGGATGAAACTTGATGAGAGGAATAAGCGCAAGTTTTAGATACGTAATTGACATAATTGGAACGGATCCGTTATCTTTGGAGGAGCTGGGGGGTATTTTTTAACTTAAGAACGGTTAACCGGATCTTAATGAAATTTGATATTTAGAAGAAATCCATGTCTCAAAGCTCTTATTTCAAATCCTGACCAGATCTGCTGACATTGGGGGGAGTTGGAAGGGGAAATTGGAAATCTTGGAAAACGCTTAGAGTGGAGGAATCGGGATGAAGCTTGGTGGATAGAATAAGCATATGTCTTAGATACGTGATTGACGTAACCCTACTGGATTCGCTCTTTTTGGGGGAGTTGGGGGAGAGGTTCAGTGCTTTGGCGAGTTTGGTGCTTCTGGACGTGCTAGGACGGTGAAAATTGGTAGGCAGGTCAGGGAGCTGCACAAATTGACTTGATAAAGTTGTTTTTCCAGGTTCGACCATCTGGGGGGCTAAAGGGAGAGGGAAATTTAGAAAAAATTAGGTATTTATAACTTACGAGTGGGTGATTGGATCTGAATGAATTTTGATATTTAGAAGGACATCTTGACTCAGAGCTCTTATTTTAAATCCCGACCGGTATTAAGCCTCTTATTTTCTTTTAAGGCCGTGATTAACTGAACTTGAAAACATCGAGCTTCAAAATTGAAGTTAGTTTAGGCTTCTGTCTTTTAATTCTCTAGAGACCGTCGATTGTCAAAACTTCAAATAGTACCAATTATCAAGTCTTGTGAGAGGTTTTGATAGACAGCTTCCTTTGGAGAGATAGTAATATATTTGGCTGGGTCTTGCAAAGCTTGGTTACCGACCAAGGGAAAAGAGAAAATGAGCAAAAGAGCACTATCATTCTCAAATACAAAATGCCCATGTATATGAAATTGTGACGGCATGCACAGAGTGCATTTGCCGTGGGAGGGACTGCAAGTTACAATCTTTGACCTGTGTGTACATATAGTAATGGTTACTAAGAAGTGTAAAGACGTTTTCAGGGGGATTTTTTGGTTTGGGGGGATATTTGAGGGGGAGGGTTACCGGGGAGGATTTTTCCATAGAGGAACTTCTCACGGGGGAAGAGACTTTCAATGGAGGGGGCGCAGGATTTTCTAGCATTATTTAAAAAAAATAATGAAAAAATAAACATGAAAGTTTTTTTTCTACTGAAAGTGAGAAGCAGCATGAAAACTTAAGACGAACAGAAATTATTACGCATATGAGGGGTCTACCTCCTCGTAATACCTCGCTCTTTACGCTAAAGCATTTTTAGGAATTTTCAACTATTTATTCTGCGGCCTTTGTGATTCAGGGGTCTTTCTTAAGGAATTGGGACAAAATTTAAGCTTTGATATCAAGAGCGAGGTATCGACGAGGGGTGAGCCCCCTCATATACGCAATAAAAACATACGAATATTGAAGTTCGCTACGTAATTCAATTCGTAAGTTACGTATATTTTTTACTTACGGAAACGTTCGTGAAAATTGTAAGTTATAGTTGCCTTTTTAAGTAATCAAAAAATAGGAGGGCAACTAGACCTCCTTTCCTCGCTCCTTTTTTCTCAAAATCTTCCGATTAAAACTGTGAAAAAGCCATTTAGCCCCAAAAAATTAATATGCAAATTTCGTTTTAATTATTTATGTATGGAGAGCCAAGATCAAACCATGCATTAATTCAAAGACGTCCAGAAATTAAACAAAAAAACAAGTTTTTTTAAATGAAAGTAAGGAGCGACATTAAAACTTAAAACGAACAGAAATTACTCCGTATATGAAAGGGGCTTTTCCTCCTCAACGCCCCGCTCTTTACGCTAAAGTTTGACTCTTTCTCTTAACTCTACATTTTAAAACAATAAAAAACTTTAGCGCAAAGAGCGGGGCGTTGAAGAGAAAAAGCCCCTTTCATATACGGAGTAATTTCTGATCGTTTTAAGTTTTCATGTTTCTCCTTACTTTCACTTAAAAAAATTTTTTTTTGTTTAATTGTAGATGTTTAATAGGAGCTTGAAACTACAGTAGGATTCTCTGATACGCTGAATCTGGTGGTGTAAATTTCGTTAAGGTTCTATGATTTTTACGGGTTGTTTCCTCCTCACCTGCGCTTCCAAACTTAAGTCTCTAGATCGCGCACGAAAAATGCAGGATCAAAAATCCCTTGGCAATCCTTCCATTCGTCGCAATCCAAGTTTCTACCACCAGTCACGATCCGGTAGGGCAACGGGGTTCTGCTCCGCCTCAAGGTTTGTCGCTTGACCTAAATATATTGACTTGTCTAGTTCTTCAGCGTACCGCATTATTAGGTATTTTGGATATTTACATCTACCAAGCTCCAAAAACTTTTTACAAAGGCGCTGTCTATGTGTGGTAACACTTTTAAGATGTATACCTCGCTTTGATTTAATTTTCCCCATGATTTCGGCTGTGTGTGCACAACTTTACTGAAGGCTCCTGACTATTTCTCATTTCTAGGTTTCTTCATTGCATTGAAATAATTTATGAAAATTTCACACTCTATTAACAAGCAGCTGATTATACCAGCTTGTCATTTTGGTCTCTAGGGGGTATTATCGGCGATCTGAAAAGATTCTTTGGCAACCGACTTGTAAAAATTCCAGCTAGCTGAAAATATTCTAGGGGACTGTTAGAAAACAGGAAAATAAATCGAAAAATGGTTCCAATCATCTTACAGATTATTGTCTTTTGCTCATGATAGTACCGATTTTGTTCTAAAAGCAATATCCTTTATCGAGTACACTTGGGAAAAAGACCTAGACATTTTCTAAGATTTCTAAGCAATTAGAGGAAATAGAGCAAAATCCTTTCAAACATTTTGTAGCATCTTCAAGAAGCTATGGCCTGATATTCAAAGCGGCATCTTCCGCCAATGAATACTTGAGTACTTTTTAAATGTAAATTTTCAATTTAACATGGGATTTTCGAGTTCCATCAGTTCACTTAACCACGGCCTTAAATCAATCTATTGATTCTTAGAATTTTGTTAGAGCTCTTACCATATGAGCTCTTGGGTCTTAGCTCTTCTGGCCTGGTCACAAGTGTCATATGAGCTCTTAGCTCTTGTTTTTTGTTTTGTTAAATAAAGATCACCAAAATACTGACATGTCGTCTACAGGGGAGACACACATAGTAAATTTTTTTATAAACTTTTTTCAGTAAGCACAGCAGTTTTACCAACCCTTGCTGTGTTTTTACCAATGGTCCCAAAATTTTCTAATTGGTCTAGTAAATAGCAGGAAAATAATGACATGACATATACCAAAATCTCAATCTTGCCTGGTAAATGCAGCGGTTTTACCAACTTGTGTAGTGATTTTCTGTATAGTATTCAAAACAGACATTACATTAATTATGGGTAAAAAAAAGCAGTCAGTAAAAATGACAAGCCAGTTGGTAAAATTCCTTGCTCCACCTCCAAACATTTTGGCTAGTAATGACCCTGGATTCTAGTGCTTTTATTACTGCTATTTGTACCACCACTTCAATTGCAACCACTGCTAAGCCTAAGAGTATTAAAATAAAAATTTCAGGAAATGTTAATTTAAAGGAAATGTGGAATTTAAACTTCCAATGCTTGAAGAAGGGAATGTTTAACTGACCAAAAGGCAATATTTGCATGCTGCTACTTGTGCTAGTACTACTTCTAGTCTTACAGCTAGTACCATTTGCACTTTTACTTCTATTACAACTATATTGAAGGGGAAGTTGAACTGAATCACAACATGTCGTCTGTATACAGGTTTTCAAAAGAGTATATCAGTAGTTGCTTGGCCTGTGAAATTGAAACTTACAGGCTTTGTTGCAGGGGAAGGGATTTTGAACTAACCAAAAGGCAGTATTTGCATCTTACTTTTACTAGTGCTGATATTACTACTGCTAATACTTCTAAAGCTTGGGTACTATTAACACTGCTACTAAAGCTACTAGTGTTAAGTCTAAAATTTCAAGGAATGTTTAAACAGTCTTGAACTAAATCAAAACACACTAAAACCTACACAAGGTGTCAAGAAGACTTATCAGCAGTGCATCAGGTACTGTTTACGGTATTAAGTTGAACCTTACGGTGTCTGTTGAGGGGAATATTGAATAAAAACCAAGATGGTATGTGCACACTGCTGCTAATGCTACTACTACTGCTACATATATACATATCTACATATATATATATATATATATAGCTACTATCGAAGCTAAGCGTGTTAAGCTGGAGCTTCCAGGCAATGTTTTGTCAGATGTTGGACTAAATCAAAACAAACTATAAGCAAGTACATGGTCAAAAGGGTGTAGCTGGAATATATCAGGAATAGCTTACATTATTGAATTGGTACTTTTAGGGTATGTTCTGGCAAATTTTGAACTAACCATAATTTACTATGTGTATACTACCAATACTGCTACTGAGATTAGTGTAACTAGTGGGGCAAGTAGCGGGAATATATCCGGAACAGCTTACATTATTAAATTGGTACTTTTAGGGTATGTTCTGGCAAATTTTGAACTAACCATAATTTACTATGTGTATACTACCAATACTGCTACTGAGATTAGTGTAACTAGTGGGGCAAGTAGCGGGAATATATCCGGAACAGCTTACATTATTAAATTGGTACTTTTAGGGTATGTTGTGGCAAATTTTGAACTAACCATAATTTACTATGTGTATACTACCAATACTGCTACTGAGATTAGTGTAACTAGTGGGGCAAGTAGCGGGAATATATCCGGAACAGCTTACATTATTAAATTGGTACTTTTAGGGTATGTTGTGGCAAATTTTGAACTAACCATAATTTACTATGTGTATACTACCAATACTGCTACTGAGATTACTGTAACTAGTGGGGCTATGTGGTATTATGGTGAATATTTCAGGGAACGTTTAAGAGGAGTCTAAAAAAAATTATATGTAAGTAGGTTTTCAAAAAGACATATAAATAATATCGTAGGCAATACAATAGTGCTGCCTAAATAAATAGCAATGCAGGCATAATATAACGTTCATTTATTTGCTTTTTCACCAAGGAACTTTGAATAGATGATTTTATTGCAGAAACATTGGATGCGGCTGTTTTGATTGGAAATTGAAAGCTTTAGTTCAATATTTAAGAGTAAAAAAAATTGGAGGGCAACCATCCCCCTTCCCAAGCCCATCAGTTTTCCAAACTTATCAATCGACATTTTGTGGTAGCCATTTTGTTCGGCATTGTTGAAAGGTCTAGTAACTATGTTTCTGGGGATGTCTATCCCCCAAATGCCTTTTGGCAAGGTCTATAAGTTGTGCAATTTGCCCATTGTTTACATGTAGTAAATGGTATTTGGAAAAAGGTCGTGTTTGACTTTTAGTGTTCAAAAAGAACAAGGACATTCAGGTGAAGCTTTTGGAGAACATCGAGGGTAGTTTCGAACTAAATAAAAACACGGTATGTTCGTACACATTTTCAAAAGGGGGAAATTCAGGAATGACAGAGGGTATTAAGTTCGAACTTTTTAAGGAATTATAAGGAGGGGGACGATCAGTTGACCAAGGTTATAATGGGGGACGCTCAGTTGACCAAGGTTATAAAAGGGGGCGGGGGTTTTGAACTAATTAAAAGCCATTTTGTGCATGCTACAACTTACTGTTGAAAAAAACCATAAAACAGAATCCTAGTAAATAAAATTGGTAAAATTGTGTAAAATAAGGTAATCACTGGGAAATAAAGGATAACATGGCTGTTTTAGAGTTGCCCTGTAGCTAGAAAACCAGTTGAGCATTTTCATTTCGTTTATCATTTTTTCAGCTTTCACTGAAATTTTTTTAATGATTTTGATTTTTCTACGCTTAAATGGTAATACCCCTAGGGTTTTATTAGTTTAATTAACAGATTATCTTTGGTAATTTTGTTCCTAGTGTAATATCTCAGTGCTTTGACAATGCCTAATTTTGGACAACTATTTTGTAAAAATAAACTTCAAAACTTAACTCTTGTTTTTCTGGTTTTTGTTTGGTCATAGTTGATTCAATTTATGGGTGCATGGGCTGAAACAAGAGAGGCACATTGGCAGAATTTTTGGGAATTATATAATTCGGGCTGTATATTTTCACATAAGGGAGAGGTTTTTATTGGGGGGGGGGTAAAGTATTGTAGTGCTGCATGCAAAATATGTCGGTTACAACTAGTATATATATTATGAAATTGAAATTGTTTTTGTTTTTTTTTACATTTCCTTGTCAATAGCCCATAATCAAGACCGTTACCCAAATTTTCGCTCACAGACCTTGTATATCATTACTGTGAAATTACTGACAGTAAAAAGCCTATATATTTTTCTGAGTTGAGATAGTAAAAAGAAAGCTTAGTGTTGCACTATACCCCAGAGAAGTAACTTCCCAAAAGATGCTTGTATTATCTTAGCTTACTGTTACTATATGCCTAGGTTTGTTCTTTATTAGGTTTCAGCTGCATCTGTTCAAACTTACATAGTCCCCATTTATGATATAATATATCGATCCTTGTTTTAGCTACGGGCTAGAGTAAATCTATATATATTATATATCTTCTATATATATAACAATAATTTGTCTGTGTGTGGGTCTGTCGAGTGACGTCATGTTTGTGTGTTGACTGACGTCATGTTTTCGACTGACGAAATTACAGACCGGGACATCGGGACACAAATGACGACCGGGACACCGGCACATAGGGAATATAAATGACGACCGGGACACTCAAAGAGAAAGCGACCGGGACACAAGGAATGTTCGATTAGCAATCACCATCAACAAAGCACCGGGACACAAATGACGACCGGGACACAGGGAATATAAATGACGACCAGGACACTCAAAGAGAAATTACAGACCGGGACACCGGAACACAAATGACGACCAGGACACAGGGAATATAAATGACGACCGCGACACTCAAAGAGAAATTACAGACTGGGACACCGGGACACAAATGACGACGGGGACACTGGGAAACAACAACAACGGGGACGCCGGGGGGCACAGGGGGATATATAAATGACGAGGGGGATACAGAGAGTGTTCGATTAGCAATCACAATCAACAAAGCTCAAGGGCAATCATTAGAATAATGAGGTATAGATCTGAATACAGATTGTTTTTCCCATGGACAATTATATGTTGCATGTTCAAGAGTCGGTAAACCTGACAACAGTGCTGCAACAAGTACTCCAAATTTTTACTTAAGTATCAAGTATTAAGTACTCATTGTTTTTTTACTTAAATATCAAGTAATAAGTACTTTCCAAAAAAGTATCAAATATCAAGTACTTGCCAAAATTGTACTTAAGTATTACTTCAAGTACTACTTCAAGTATTTATTCTATGTGTATATATTTATTCTATGTGTATATAGTCGTTACGCGCCATATTAGTTACGCGCCATTGTAGTTGTGTCCCTGTGTCCCACCTGTGAATATAGATAGATATATGTATGTTTTTAACTACGTAAAACTTGCGAATATACAATATTCTTCACTGTCCCATTGTCTGTTCATATAAATAGATTGTCGGGTTTACCGACTCTTGAACATGCAATATATAATTGTCCATGGGAAAAACAATCCGTATTCAGATCTATACCTCATTATTCTAATGATTGCCCTTGAGCTTTGTTGATGGTGATTGCTAATCAAACATTCCCTGTGTCCCCGTTGTCATTTATATATCCCCCTGTATCCCCCGGCCTCCCCGTTGTAGTTGTGTCCCTTTGTCCCGGTCGTCATTTGTTTCCCGGTGTTTTTTTCTTTTTAGTTTTTTAACTTTTTTAATTTTTTTCCTTTTTTTAAGTTTTTTTTCTTTTTAGGTTTTTCTTTTTTTAGGTTTTTCTATATATATATATATATATATATATATATATATATATATATATATATATATATATATATATATATATATTCTGATATCAAGTCTATGCTAACTTTTTTAAAGCTATTCTGGAGGCTTCTTACCCCCCTTCCCTTGCCTATAAAATGTCCCCTGTCATTCTTCTTTTGGAAATCTTAATCAAGAATCAGAATTTCCGTTTTATCGTTTTTAACCGTTTTCCTTGTTTGGCTGGTACCCACCCAACGAAGTCCAAAAAGTAATCTTAACCAATTTTCAACACAACGGTTTGAAAGCAAAAGACTTCAAAACAATTAAGTGCAGTCAAAAAACTCCTGATTGGATCAGACAGATCACATGACAGAATTGACACAGTGCACGTAGAGTTGAACTTCTGGTGATTAGTGTTCCCTCAAATCTGGCACGTTTGAAAAAATACACGGCTATTCTGAAACATGTGGGAATTATAAAAAAATAATAAAAATATTTTTTCCCCTTATTTGGCTGGTAGACACCAAACGAAGTCCAAAAAATAATCTGAACCAATTTTCAATACAACGACTTGAAAGAAAAAGACTATCGAACAATTAAGTGCAGTCAAAAACTTCTGATTGGATCAGACAGATCACATGACAGGATTAAAACAGTGCACGTAGAGTTGAACTTCTGGCGATTAGTGTTCAGTCAAATCTGGCATGCTTGAAAAAATACAGGGTTATTCTGAAACATGTCGGAATGGTGGAAAAAATATTGAAAATAGAAAAATGAACTTTGGATTGGCTTTAAAACAGATAAAAGGTAATAAAGTAGTTAATTCTCTGATTCAATAAGTAAAAACCTTAGCAACAAAAAAAAACTCAAATGTAAAAGTAAGGAACCAAGTGAGTCAGTTGCAGACTTTTTTAATAAGAGAAATCTAAGCTCAATAAAAAGGAGCAGCAAGAGGGTCGTAAACGTGAATAAAGTAGATAGTTTTTTTTTACATAAATCATCACTGGAAGACCGAATCCAAGAAGGCATATCTATTATACAAAATCGAGTAATTATTTTTCTGTTTTCGTGCCATCTAGGAAGCCGGAGGAGGAATGTGCAATATCTAAAATAAGCCGCACGTAGAGTATGGCGATTTTTCTTGCGAAACAGATGAGACATGCATGATAGAAACAAAATCACAGGGGCACAATAAGCATTATAAATTATGCACAAACCGTTGCAGTTGTAACGTCTTTTGTTTGGGGATATTTTTCCGTAGGTGACGCTTAGGTTTTTCACGGCTTGATTCACTAGGGATGAAAAGGTAGTGGAAAGTGTTGGACCGAAACACAGACCAAGCCAACTAACTAAAGAAGAACATGGCAGAATTGCAGTCCCAGCAACGAATGGAGCGACCACATAAGGGCTCTTAAAACAAATAAACTCGCATTTAGACGCATTAACTGACAGTTGAATCTTAGATAGTTCATTGGTTAATATAGTAAAATTGGAAAGCAATCCACAGCGAGTCCGGGGAACAAGAAGAACGTCGTCTGCATATGCAATAGAAGACAAACCAATATTACCGTAAGAAACATAATTTTTAAGGGCACGCAGGCACGATGCAAGCACATATCTAAATATACTAGAAGAAAATACGGCAGAAGTTGCAACCTATCCATTTCTAGCAGCAGTTTTCACACCATGAAGTGGCAAAAACCATGAGACTAAGTAGAAAATCTTCTGAGAAAAAAGGAATAAAACAAGAGCTAAGAGCTCATATGGCACTTGTGACGAGGTCGGAAGAGCCAAGAGCTCATATGGCATGAGCTCTAGCAAAATTATAAGAATCAATAGATTAATTTAAAAGAAAAATCGGAGGCTTAATGACGGTCGGCATGTAAAATAAGAGCTCTGAGACACAGGGTCCTTTTAAATATCAAAATTCATTAAGATCCGATCACCCACTCGCAAGTTAAAAATACCTCATTTTTCTAATTTTTCCTCCTCCCTTCTCCCTTAACCCCAGATTTTTGAATCGGGGAAATCAACCTAATCAAGTCAATTTGTGCAGGTCCCTGATACGCCTATCAATTTCCATTGTCCTAGCACGTCCAGAAGTACCGGACTCGCCAAAGCACTGGATTCTCCTAACTACCCCAAAGATAGTAGATCCAGTCCGGTTTCGTCAATCACGTATCTACGACATTTGCTTATTCTACCCACCAAGTTTCATCCCGATCTCTCCACTCTAAGCGTTTTCCAAGATTTCCGGTGTCCCCCTCCAACTCTCCCCCGATGTCACCAGAACTGGCCGGAGTTGAGAATAAGAGATCCGAGACATGAGTTCCTTCTTAATATCAAATTCAAAAATACCTCACGAACGGTCACCCGCTCTTAAGTTAAAAATACCTCAATTTTTGTAATTTTTCCGATTTAACACCCCCTCCAACTCCCCCATAGAGAGCGAATCCATTTCAGTTATGTCAATCACGTATCTAGGACTTGTGCTTATCCTTCCCACCAAGTTTCATCCTGATCACTCCACTCTAAGTGTTTTCCAAGAATTCCGCCCCCCCCCCCCAATCCTCCCAATGACACTGGATCCGGTTGGGATTTCAAACATGAGATCTGAGTTACGAGGTCCTTCTAAGTATGAAATTTCATCCGACGAAATTCAAGATCCGATCACTCCTTCGTCAGTTAAAAATACCTCATTTTTCTAATTTTTCAGAATTAACCCTTCCGCCAACTCCTCAAAAGAGAGTGAATTCGTTCTGTTTATGTCAATCCCGTATCTAGGACTTGTGTTTATTTTTCCCACTAAGTTTCATCCCGATCCCTCCACTCTAAGCATTTTCCAAGATTTTAGGTTTCCCCCTCCAATGTCACCTGGTCCGGTCGGAATTTAAAATAAGAGCTCTGAGACATGATATCCTTCTAAACATCAAATTTAGTTAAGACCCGATCTAATTTTTCCAAATTAACCGTCCTCCCACTCGCCCCCCCCCCCAGATGGTCGAATCGGGGAAACAACTATCTCAAATTTAATCTGGTCTGGTCCCTGATACGTCTGCCAAATTTCATCGTCCTAGCTTATCTGGAAGTGCCTAAACTAGCAAGACCGGGACTGACAGACCGACAGAATTTGCAATCACTATATGTCACTTGGTAAATACCAAGTGCCATACAAAGTAATTTTTCTCTGGGGATGGAATATTTGGTTCAAGGTTGGCTTCAGTATGACTAATTTTGGAAAAGGGTTATTTTTAGGCTTTGGGCAAGCCATGGGTGGAAGTAGTTATAGACCCTACTAAACTGAAGGAAAACTCGACTTTCTTAAAACTTGAAACCACCTACCCCTCGCCCTATTTTATATAGGACTTGTGATATCAGAGCTCGATATGAGCCCTGATTCTAGTCATCTTTGGTCTAGCTTTCATTTGGATCCGTTGCTCCATTCGCACGTTATACTAAATTAAATCGAAAGCTTGACTTTTTCAGCACTTAAAACCCACTCCCCCTCGTTCTATTTGAGCTAGGGTTTTCATCTCAAAACTTGATGCCTGCCACGGTCTTAGGCACCTTTGGTTCAATCTTCACTGAGATCCATCGATCTCTCGCAAGTTACACTGAATTAAATGAAAAACTCAACTTTTTTATAGCACTTAAAAGCCCCTCCCCCTAATTAAGCTAGGGTCTTTATCTTCAAACATTATGTGTCTTATGGTTTTGGCATCTTTGGCTTGACTTTCATTGAGATCCATTACTTCATTTGCAAGCTAAACTGAGTTAAGCAAAAAGCTCAATTTTTTAGCAGTTAAAGCCCCATCTCCTCGCCCTAATTAAGCTTGGGTCTCCATCCCAGAACTCAAGGTATATATAATCTTAGGCATCTTATTCAATTTTCATCAAAATTCATCTCTCCATTTGCAAGTTACAGTGAATTAAATGAAAAACTCGAATTTTTTTTAACACCTAAAGCCCCATCGCCCTAATTAAGCTCAATTTTAATCCAAATAGTTCAATTTTAATACAAATCTGATTGGCGGTTCTCCCGCTATACTCGATTGCACAGACGGGCGGACAGACAGACAGATCTCGAAAACGTATCTTGATGGATATTTTCCACCATCCAAATAGGTAATGATGCCTGGATGATGATATGCTATTGCTTTCTTTTTTTTGATCCAGTGAGCCAATATGGCTACCTAAGTCCGTCCGTCTGTGTAATCACGTAAAGGGGGTGAACCGCTGGTTGGATTTGGATGACAATTTTGATGGCCAGATTTGGCGCCAAGGATCATGAGACACATCAAGTTGAAAGATGAAGGCCCTAGCTCAAATAAAACAGAAGGGAGAGGGCTTTAAGTGCTAAAAAAAAGTTTTTCCTTTAATTCAGAGTAACTTGCGACTGGAGAAATGGATCTGAATGAAAATTGCACCAAAGAGGCCTAAGACCAAGAAACATATCAAGTTTTGAGATAAAGATCCTAGTTCAAAATTAACAAGGGGGAGTGGGTTTTAATTCCTGAAAAATTTAAGTTTTCTGTTTAATTTAGTATAACTTTGCAAATGGAGTAACGGATCCAAATGGAAACTAGATCAAAGATGCCTATGATCAGGGCTCATATCAAGTTCTGGTATTGCAAACCCTATCTCAAATAGGGCGAGGCGGAGAGGGTTCCAAGTCTTAAGAAAGTTGAGTTTTCCTTTAATTTAGTAGAGCTTATAACTTATGAATGGAGTGACAAATCTGAAGTCAGACTCGTCTGAATACCTGAATTTGCTTGAACAAATTAGAAAAAATATCACTGCATTGGATCCAGCTAGAATTCCCTTGACTTTTTTATTGCAGACAACATTTAGATGGGCAAAGATTCATAGCTTCAGTAGTTTTACCAATAATATGGTCCTGAAGATGATGAAATGGTAGAAATCTGGTTCAGTTGACGAGATGACAAACCTTAAGCTCTAATGTCAGAAATATAAGCCCAAACAGACTACAGTATGCAACATTTAGCACATAACCAGGGATTTTAGCTCACTGTCGACCAGTGAACTGTGATATAATTTCAATTTCCTTTGTTATATAACTTTAAAACAAAAATTAAACCAAGTGTTAATCATACTATAATTTTTTTCGTCAAAAACAAAAACCTTATTTCATATCCAAAAACAGGGCATGGAACTATATCTGAGTTTACTCTAAATCTAAAGCGTGATGTTTTCTTGTACATTGCCAAAGCAGACACACACAAAATTTTCGTGTCAAAGGTAAAGTATTTGAAAAACAAGTACATTTAAAGTATTTTAAGTAATAAGTATTTCGTAATCTTACTTAAGTATCAAACAGTTCGTGGTAACGAACTGTAGTAAGGAGCGACCCGGCTCAATAGTAACCAAAACTCTAAAAAATTGAATTTTGATATCAATAGCTACATCAAAAGAATCGCATTTTAATGCTGATTTTAAATATATAAGTTTCATCAAGTTTAGTCTTACCCATCAAAAGTTACGAGCCTGACAAAATTTGCCACAAATGACGACCGGGACACAGGGAGTATAAATGACGACCAGGACATGAGTAAAAAAAAGGTAAAAACTACAAAAAAACTAAAAAGAAAAAAAAACTAAAAACTAACAAAACTAAAAAAAAATAAAAATAAAAAAAAAACTAAAAAGAAAAAAAGGGGAAAAATATAAAAATTTATTTCATCACATACCATTTCAAACCATAAAATACTTTTCAAAAGGCTTTACTATATTATTTCAGAATAAGTTCTTTTCTTATTATTCCTCCTTAATAAATATTGTTCATAATATCTGAACAATAATTCATTTATTGTGTTACACCTTCAGTAAACCTAGGTTAAGGATACAAGCATGCATTTACCTACACAAATAGCTCAGGATCTTCAGTATATACTAGACAACACGGCCGCCAGGGGACTTTAGGCGCTAGTGTCAATATAACAGTTGCTTTTTATAGATTTCTTGTCCCTAGGAGCATTTTTCAAAACCTTTGTCTCGAAAGTGCAATAGATGAACTGAAGAGAAGCAAGACTAGAGCCTCGAATCCTCTAGAGGCTGTGTTTTTCAGTATATGTTGAAGATTCCGAGCTATTTGTTTAGAGAGATTCCTGCTTGTATCATTAACCTAGGTTTATCGAAGGTGTAAGACTAAATTAATATGTAAAACAAATTTATTATAAGATTATTGTACAAAACTTATTAAGCATATCTATAATGAGATTTATCGTAAAATGACATATGGGAGCTCTTACAGGACGTATTTGGATGTTAAAAATCCCTTCCCTAAAAGGATCCATTTTGTTCTCTCTTGAAGGGGTACTTTTTCAATTCTCTTAATTCATATTCCTTGTTACATCTTGCCTTATACACATTTTTCTTTGGAGTTTCATTACTTTCTTCTCTAGTGTATTTTGAGATGTCTCTGTAGAGAAATCCCTCTTCTTACCCTCTTATTTTGATGTTTCCTTTTTTTTGACATAACGAACCTCTTTTTGCGTGACCTTCCTTGTGCCCTGTGAAAATTTCTCTTCATATCTTCTCCTCATTTCTTCCAGACTCTTCCTTTCTATTGTAGAGTTTACGATATCTAAATTTGTTGTACTAACCTCATAAGAATTGATGAAATCCTGATAATGCCCTTTATATATAGAACAGTCGCAATAAAAAGATCTCTAACTAAATATGTTCATCCATGTTAACGCAAAGCAGACTTTTTTCAAACTGAATCAAAGTTTGTCTGGGGTTACATAGGAAATCCCCCAGGAAGGGCCTAATATATCGAAATTAGTTCTACGAATCCTCTAGCGGTGAAATTGTAAATACCTAGACTAGCGGTATGAATCCCAATCGACACAAACTTTTACGTCTGTTACAAGTTCTTTTAAGCTCCGCCAGTATGGGAAGAAGGCCAAAAATGTTTTGGATATTTGGCTAATTCTCTATTTGTCATTACTAAGGCAAAGTCAAAAAGGTGTCGGATTATGCTGATCTAACCCTTAGCACATCATAGAGAGATGTCGGATAATGCCGTAATGGAGCATTGGTTTTATAGGAGTGTACGCAAGTGTGAAAAGTATCGTTAAAAAGCTGTAAAAGAAAAAAGTTATTGTCAATTAATGTTGCGAATGCTTTTGACAGGCCTAGCTTGGTGTGGAAGTGTAAGCAATGTTGAAAACTGTTTCAACTGCAAAAGAAAAAAACAAGCTGTTGGACATTGATATTACGAAGGCTTCTGACAGATGTAGCCCGGTGTAGGAGTGTAAGTAAAGATGAAAACAGGTTAAAGTGTTGTAAAAGAAAAAGCTATTGTACATTAATATTGCAAAAACTTTGAAAGGTGTAGCTCGGTCTAGGAGTGTAAGCAAAGTTAAAAGTGTTTAAAGAGCCGTAAAAGAAAAAAAGCCATTGGTTAATGAGCAATAAAAGAAAAAAGAGTGTTTGAAGTTAATGAAATTATGTCTTTCGACTCATGTAGCTTGGTGTAGGAATGTAAGCAAAGTTGAAAACTGATTAAAGAGCTGTAAAAGAGAAAAGTTATTGTAAGTTAATATTACAAAGCCTTTTGACAGATATAGCTTGGTGTAGGAGTGCAAGCAACGTCGAAAAGTTGCTAAAGAGTTATAAGAGAAAAAAGTTATAGGAAATCCATGTTACAGAGGCTTTTAACAGATGTGGCTGGGTATAGGAGAGTAAGCAAAGTTGAAAACGGTTTCAAGAGTTTTAAAAGAAAAAAAAGTACATTAATATTGCGAACGCTTTCGACATGTATAGCTCGGTGTGGGAGTGCAAGCAAAGTTGAAAACTGTTTAAAGAGGTGTGAAAGAAAAAAATTTATTGATTAATGAGCAAAAAAAGAAAGATGGGGATGAAGTATTCAGAAGCATTGAGAGTGTCAGTACTGTCTTGCTTCAAATGATGGAGCTACTTGTCAATAAAACCCCTCATCAATACCTCAAGGCCAACTGAGAGTTTTTAGTTGAAAATTTCAAGGCTGATAATGTTAATAATTCTGCTCTTATAGTTGAAATAAATCAAAAGAGTAATTAAATCCAGTTTGTCAAAATAGAAAAGATACAATGTTTTAGGAATGGTAATTAAGTGCAAATTATGTTATGGTATTCAGAAGCATTGAGAGTGTCAGTACTGTCTTGTTCAAATGATGGAGCTGTTCTGTTTAACGTAAAACTTTTAGTTTTTTTTTTAACTTCTAGTTTTCTCTTATATGTTTTCACTTTTACTCGAGGAATAGGTTTCGAGAAGAGGCATAAATTAAAAAAAAAGGTTAAAAAAGTATTGATATTTGAAAGTAGGTCAAGCTGTCTTTGGTTAAAAGATAAGTATAAGAAGAAAAAGAAGATATATTGCGTAAGAAGTCTTTTGATAAACTTTTCAAGGAGTCCGGCTATAAAATAAAGATGACAAATTGACTCAGAGCAAAAACTAAAAGATCATAAAATACCAAAGTAAGTCAACAGTAAAATAAAAATGATTTTCTTGTTGGTAAAGGGAAAGGCATGAAATCAATCTACATTTCGACGTTGTTGATTTCAATTGTATACTTTTTGTTTTCTATTTTTGTTTATGTTTCACCCAAGTGGTGAGTCACCCATCAATTTTTTTCTGGTCATGTCTTAAGCTTCTTCCTACTACGGGTTGTGATTTGTTTTTTATGGGTAGCTATTACTTCAAGTATAGTGAATTAGCGTTTCAACAGAACTAACTATAATTGACCGTTATTTCCGCGATATTTTTTAGTTTTAAATTTGATTCTCTTTGAAACCCTTCTTGTTCTTATATTTACAAGGTCTTTAGAGGCCAGAAGGCCCAGTTCATCTTTACTCATCCACAGACTACCCTATTAAAGTTGGGACATATTAAATATTTACAATGCATTTCAACGCATTATAAGAAACAAACTTGTTATGTATTTTTATATTATGTTTACTCTGATTTTTTTGTAGAAGCTGAAGATACATCCTCAAATGATGACAAAGATATTTTTGGAAGCACATATTCTATGTTATTAATGAAACATGAAACCAGTCTTTTTGCTGTTGCCCCTGACATTTCTACAGATTGTAAACTTAGTGCTGACCAACTTAAACGGGAGGCGAATATTGACGAAGATAAAGGTATGCTTCAGGTTTGATGATCTTGTGTATTTCTGTTTTTCCAAATGAAAAGGTGTAGCTTACTTTTCTTTTGCATCTGTTTGGGGCGTATAAATGTGTCTTTGATAAATCTGGGCGTACTGGTTGCACTAAAAAAAAAACATTTAGTAAGTAGTAGACAAGGTTGGATTCAACTAGGGCATAAAACTATCCATCCCAATGAAACCCCTCTATAAAACGACATACTAAATTTTCTTTCGAGCTTTTTTCTAGCTTTTACAATTCTAGAACTATTTCAAAATTTAAAACATATGATGTAATTTCTGTTGTTTAGGGTGCAGTGATTTAGCTATGTGTACAAGGAGTGTGAGCGATAAAAGTAATATGCCAGTTTGTCTTTCCCTACTCACAGCAATTTTTTCAAACAAGGCTTTGGTTTCACTTTCTTTTATGGTAATATTGTCACCAAATAAGTGGATACTGTATATGGAGTGCAATCAGCCTTTTTGCTGCAAGGATCATTTTAGAAATAAATAAAACACGCATTGTTCATAAATTTTAACTGTTCCAAATTGAAAGCGGATTATGATCTTTATTAGTTCTTTATTAGTTGGATAAAATTATCTGAGATTTTATTTGTTTTTTTTTGCTACTAATATAGTATTTTTATTAGCTTTTTTATCATCACAAAGTTGAAGATTTGTTAAAATCTTCATTTTTAAGAATTTATAAATACCAAACAAAAAAAGGAATAAAGAATTTGTACTATAATAGGAATGATGCCTCAAATTGGATTTTATAAATATGTAACCAAGGTAAGAGCAATTAAAATTAAATTTTAGTAGCCGTGTAAGGTTTGAACTGTTAAAAGCTGAGTTTCATACCATATAAAATAATTGCTAAAAAAGTATTGCTAAAAAAGTAGCTAAAGTGATTTATTTTTTGTGCATTTTATATTATTTTAGCTCTCCCAGCTACAACGCTCTATGATAATGGTATCAACAAAGAAGGTTGTGAATTATCCAGCATGCCAGGTCTTAAAAGAAGAAATGAAGAAATGTCTAAGTGTCTAAATGACGAAACGAATTTGAATTATCAATATCAGGGGCCAAACAGCACTTATGTATTTACTGAAAATAATGTTTTGAATATAATGTTAGAAAATAATGTTAAGAAAAAACGTTTTGAATGTGATAGATGTGACAAAAAATTCAGCAGAAGATCTAACCTATCTAATCATCAAAGGACTCACACTGGAGAAAAACCTTTTGAATGTGATATATGTGAGAAAAAATTCAGCGAAAAGCAGAGTCTATCCAGTCACCAAAGAACTCATAGTGGAGAAAAACCTTTCGATGGTGAAATATGTAAAAGATGGTTTTCTCATAGTTCCGCTTTGTCTCGTCATCAGAGAACTCATACTGGAGAAAAACCTTTTGAATGTTATATATGTTAGCAAAAATTCAGCGAAAAGCAGAGTCTATCCTGTCACCATAGAACTCATACTGGAGAAAAACCTTTTGAATGTGATATATGTGAGCAAAAATTCAGCCAAAAGCAGCATCTATCCAGTCACCAAAGGACTCACACTGGAGAAAAACCTTTTGAATGTGATATATGTGAGCAAAAATTCAGCCAAAAATCCACCCTATCTCGTCATCAAAAGACTCACACTGGAGAAAAACCTTTCGAATGTGTTAGATGTGATAAAAGATTTAGCCGAAGATCCTACCTATCTAATCATCAAAGGACTCACACTGGAGATAAACCTTTCGAATGTGATAGATGTGGGAAAAAATTCAGCGAAAAGCAGAGTCTATCCAGTCACCAAAGAACTCATACTGGAGAAAAACCTTTTGAATGTGATATATGTGAGCAAAAATTCAGCCAAAAGCAGCATCTATCCAGTCACCAAAGAACTCATACTGGAGAAAAACCTTTTGAATGTGATATATGTGGGAAAAAATTCAGCGAAAAGCAGCACCTATCCAGTCACCAAAGAACTCATACTGGAGAAAAACCTTTCGAATGTGAAATATGTAAAAGATGGTTTTCTCATAGTTCCGCTTTGTCTCGTCATCAGAGAACTCATACTGGAGAAAAACCTTTTGAATGTGATAGATGTGGGAAAAAATTCAGCGAAAAGCAGAGTCTATCCAGTCACCAAAGAACTCATACTGGAGAAAAACCTTTCGAATGTGAAATATGTAAAAGATGGTTTTCTCATAGTTCCGCTTTGTCTCGTCATCAGAGAACTCATACTGGAGAAAAACCTTTCGAATGTGATAGGTGTGAGAAAAAATTCAACCGAAGATCCCACCTATCTAATCATCAAAGAACTCACACTGTGGTAAAACCCTTTTTGTATGTCAGTGTGTAAGGGTTTTGTATGTTGAGGAAACTTTCTTAATAAAACTATCAAAGAATTCAGTTTAGAGCAAAATTTTTTTTGTATATATACAATTTTGTTTCATGTGGAAAATTTTGTCAAAAATATATTTGAAAACACTTTTTTAAATGTCAGCAATGCATAATTATCAGTTTTTCAACATGTTTCTTATTACATTTGTAAAAGATTTGTCTTTTTTTAACAGTTTTATCAAATATAGTGCTTTATCATAGTATAGGAAAAATTACACAAGAAGTCTACCATTCGTGTGAAATTTTACGTTAGAGCACAAAATAACCGGAGTTGAATTTCACAGCATACTTAAGACAAGATGACGCCTACAAACTATTTTCTCTAAATTTTCTTGTTTTCCATAATTTTTTCTTTAATTTCATTTCTGATCAAACAATTCGTGGTAACGAATCCAATTCAAAAGGTTATATGTGAATTTTTGCTCACATATATCACATTCCAAAGGTTTTTCTCCTGAGTGAGTCCTTTGATGATTAGATCTTCTGCTGAATTTTTTGTCACATCAGTAATTCAATCATTAAAAAAGGAGATTAACGACAAATCACACCATCAGATTCAGCGTTTCCAGCTGTTATCTACCAAAATGTGGAATTTTTATTTTTTTGATTTTCGACAGATCACGGATGCGTGTTTATTTGTTTTTAGTTTTTTTATATCCTTGGAATCTATACCTAATCCCTGTTTTGAAAGAATTTTTGGTTTTAACCAAGATTATATTTGACACATTTGAAGTTTGATGTGTTTTGAAAAGTTGTTTACATTTGTCTTTTCCATGCGGCTTGCAGAATAAAAGTCCATAAATTTGATGAAACTTATATCAAATATATCAAATGATATATATATATATATATATATATATATATATATATATATATATATATATATATACATATATTTATATATATATATATATATATATACATATATATATATATATATATATATATATATATATATATATATATATATATATATATATATATATACATATATATATATATATATATATATATATATATATATATATATATATATATATGTATATATATATATATATATATATATATATATATATATATATCAAATCGTTTGTGGTAACGAACTGTAGTAAGGAGCAACCTAGCTCAATAGTAACCGAAACTCTAAGAAATGGAATTTTGATACCAATGGTTAGATAAAAAATAGCATTTTTACGCTGATTCTAAATATATAAGTTTCATCAAGTTTAGTTTTTCCCATCAAAAGTTACGAGCCTGAGAAAATTTACCTTATTTTAGAAAATAGGGGGAAATGCACCCTAAAAGTCAAAGTATCCTAACCAAAATTACGCCATCAGATTCAGCGTATCAAGCTCTTATCTACAAAAATGTGGAATTTTTTTCCCAGAAGACAGATCGCGATTGTGTGTGTTTATTTATTTATTTCTTTTTTCCCAGGAGTGATCGTAGGTAGGTAGGTATGCGTTTATTTAATCAAATAAAATTACTATAATTGCACTTACAATCAATAATATGATGCTCAATTTAGGGACCTAAAATGTCCCTGTTCAGCAGCAAAACTACAACAAATAAATGATAAGTATTCATTCAAAATAAAAGAAATACGGAAAAAAAGACGAAACACTATGCAATCTCTAAACAGCCATCTCTCATCATAAAAAAAAGAAAAAAAGGGATAAATTTTTAACCAATATAATTTACAATTTATTAAAAAAATATTTTTTTATTCTTACTTTAAATAACATAAGGCTTTCAGACCACCAACACTCTCTGGAATTGGGTTCCAAATAAAGACACCTACATGTATCATCATAAACCCAGATCGCGTTGTATGCCTGATTTCACTAGTCAACTGATCAGAGCTCCTAGTAGAATAATTGTGATAATTTGAATTATATCGATAAAAACTTCTAAAATACTGAGGAGACATTTCATTTAAAACCTGGCATATAAAATTAAAATCTGCTGAGACTTAATAAAATCAATATTCAAAATATCCAAATCTCTAAAACAATCTCTTGTACTACCACACGCAAGATACTCACCCAAACTTCTAATTGCCTTATTCTGCATAATCTGGACCCTTTTAACATGACTAGAAAAATTGCTTGCATACTTTGAACAACCATACACTAAATAAGGATGGACAATTGAATAATAAATTGCTTTCAGGACATGTAGAGGAAAAAAAAATATGAAATCTTCCTTAAAATACTAACTTGGCGATCCAGTTTTGAAGATGAAACTTTGCAACGATGAATCCAACTAAAATTTACATCAAAATAAAATCTGTGTGTAACTGAATTAAAAATAATAATAGATAAATATAAATATATAAAAAAAATAATAACAGATAAATAAAAATCTAAAAGAAAAATTATAAAAAAAAAATGCAAAATTATAATATCTCATGATAATAATTGATTAATTAGTGAATAAAAACAAAAAAAAAAATGAAAACTCGTTATGGTAAACACTAAAAGTTGACTTCATTAGACAACCCAGTGCTACCAGAAGGTACAAAAGTAAGTCATGACTGATGGTTAAGCCAATATGGTAACAGTGTGAAGAGAGTTAATACCACGCTATTTCACATTACATTCATTGTTATTGAATCATTGTCTCGCTGAAGCTCTGTGCGTGCTTTTCAACCTTTTTTTGTGTGTGTGGAGTTTTGTGAGAGTAACTCTGAAAAATTCAGATCTAGATGTTAGAAAATCGTCATTTTAAATATTGAACCTTAAAATCTCTCGTTACCCCATTTGGAGTTACGACCCTTAGTTTACGAAAAATTGAGCAAAGAAAAAACGGGTTTTAATTTCGACAAGGAAGTGAACAAAAAATAAAATATAAAAACAAAACTACACTTTAACTAAAAAAAAAATAATCCGAATATTTCGGCCCCACGTCCGGGAGCCTTTCTCAACAGAAAAAAAATTACAGGTAACAAAAAGGAAGAAAAAAAGTTTTTTTTAAAACATAACACAAAAAAACACGACAACTAAACGCACGAAAAAAAAAATAAATAAAGCAGAACAACTCATGTTATAAACAGAACTCCCAGACGTATGGTAATAATTTAAGACATCACCAAAGCAAATGTTTATAATGAAACCCGTAGTTTCTGAAGGCCTGGCTTAAAGTTTTAAGCTAAAACCATCAGTACATGAGACGGGTGGTTTCACTAGAATGAATGAATGAACTTTATTACCCGTAAAGTATAAAAAACACAAAGTACGGAGTATTATAAATAAATAAACAAAAACAAATACGATAAACAGCGAAGAAAAACAAAATTCAAACTAACAAAAGACAATATGGACTAATCAACCAGTATCAATATGGAAAAAAGGCTGCAGAGGGTCATAAACGTGAATAAAGTTGACAGTCTTTTTACATAGATTATCACTGGAAGACCGAATTCGAGAAGGCACATCTACTAAACCAAATCGAGCAATTATTTTTTTGGTTTCGGTGCCATCTAGGAAGCCGGAGGAGGAATTTGCAATATCTGAAATAAGCCGTACGTAGAGTATGTCGATCTTTCTTACGAAACAGATTAGCCATGCCTGATAAAAACAAAAGCACAGGGGCGCAATAAGCGTTATAAATCATGCACAAACCGTTGCGGTTGTAACGGCTTTTGTTTGGGGATATTTTTCCGTAAGCGACGCGTAGGTTTTTCATGGCTTGATTCATTAGGGATGAACAGGTAGCGGAAAGTGTTGGGCCGAAACACAGGCCAAGCCAGCTAACTAAAGAAGAACATGGTAGAACTGCAGTCCCAGTAACGAATGGAGCGACCGCACAAGGGCTATTAAAACAAATAAACTCGCATTTAGACGCATTAACTGACAGTCCAATCTTAGATAGTTCATTGGTTAAAATAGTAAAATTAGAAGCAGTTAAAAAACTTTTAATTTAATTTAGTTTCATTTAATTTAATTTCTGAACGTTTTTTAATTAATGCGTGTTTTGAATTTGGCTCACCGCACATGAATAATTAAAATGAAATTTGCATATTAATGTTTTTTAAGGCTAAATGGCTTTCTAATAGTTTTGACCGGGCAATTTTGATAAAAAAGAGGTTGGGGAGGAATCCTAGTTTTTTTTTTTTTTTAACGAACGATTTTATTGGTAATAAATATACGTAGCATACGAATTAACTTACGTGACGAAATTCTATATTCGTATATTTTTATTACGTATATGAGGGGGTTCTCCCCCTCGACAATACCTCGCTATCAAACAGTTCGTGGTAACGAACAGTAGTAAGGAGCGACCTGGCTCATTAGTAAAAAAAAAAGGATAAAGATCCTCCAGAGCCATTGTTGGCGCATAGGGCGTCGAATCGACGTTTCAGTTGCTGTATGTTTTTACAGGAGCAAGTAGCAAGCTTGTCGCCCAACCTTGCTGCGGCGGGGATCGAACCCTGGGCCCCAGATTGCCAAGCAGAGGACCAATCCACTGTGCTACAACAGGATAAATCTCTAAACTCTAAAAAAAGGAATTTTTATAACAATAGCTACATCAAAAGAATTGCATTTTAACGCTGATTTTAAATGTATATGTTTCATTAAGTTTAGACTTACCCATCAAAAGTTACGAGCCTGAGAAAATTTGCTTTATTTTAGTTAATAGGGAGAAACACCCCTTAAAAGACATAGATTCTACATCATCAGATCCAGCGTATCAGAGGACCCTTCTGTCGAAGTTTCAAGCTCATATCTACAAAAATGTAGAATTTTGCATTTTTTTCCACAAGATAGAATGTCGTGAGAGGGCTCATTCTAACGGAAATTCGAAGTTCTAGTGCCCTTTATAAGTGACCAAAAAATAGCCATTTTGTTCAGCATAGTCGAAAAACCAAATAACTGTTTCTTTGGGGACGACTTACTCCCCCCAAGTCCCCGTGGGAGGGGCTACAAGTTACAAACTTTGACCAGTGTATCCATATAGTAATGGTTATTGGGAAGTGTACATACGCTTTCAGGGGGATTGTTTGGTTGGGGGGAGGGGTTGAGGGGACAGTGTTACGCGGGGGGAACTTTCCACGGAGGAAAAATTCAAGGGGGAAAAATTTCCATGAAGGGGGCGCAGGATTTTTTAGCATTTTTTTTTAAGGACAATGAAAAATAGAATATCAAAAAGTTTTTCCCTTGAAAGTAAGGAGCAGCATTAAAACTTAAAATGAACAGAAATTATTACGCATATGAGGAAATCACCTCCTCCTAATACCTCGCTCTTTACGCTAAAGTAATTTTATTAGTTTCAACTATTTATTCTACGGCCTTTGTGATTCAGCGGTCATTCTTCAGGATTTGGGACACAATTTTAGCTTTAGTGTAAAGAGCGAGGTATTGACGAGGGGATGAACCCCCTCATACATATAATAAAAACATACGAATATAGAAGTTCGATGCGTAAGTTGCGTATATTTATACTAATAAAAACGTTCGTAAAAATTAAAAGTTCTAGTTGCCTTTTTAAATAACCAACAAATTGCAGGGTAACTAGGCCTACTCCCCACTCCCTTTTTCCCAAAATCTTCCGATCAAAATTATTATATATAATTATTATATATCTATTATATATATATATACATTTATATATATATATATATATATATATATATATATATATATATATATATATATATATATATATATATATATATATATATATATATATATATATATATATATATATATATATATATATATATATATATATATATATATCTCGTATTTATATTATGTATCTATTATATATCTCGTATTGACCCAGTGGTCCTAGAATGTCGCGAGAACGCTCATTCTAACGGAAATTAAAAGTTCTAGTGTCGTTTTTAAGTGACCAAAAAATTGGAGGGAACCTAGGCCCCCTCCTCCGCTCATTTTTCCAAAGTCACTGGATCAATATTTTGAGATAGCCATTTTGTTCAGCATAGTCGAAAAAATCTAATAATTATTCCTTCCGGGACGACTTTATCCCCTGTCCCCGGGGGAGGGGCTGCAAGTTACGAACTTTGATCATTGTTTACATATAGTAATGGTTATTGGGACGTTTACAGAGGTTTTCAGGGGGACTTTTTCTCGTTAAAGGGGTGTCGGGGGTTACATGGGAGGATCTTCCATGGAACAATTTATCATTAGGGAAGAAAATTTCCATGAAGGGGCTGCAGGAATTTCTAGTATTATTTAAAACAAACTGAGAAAATAAATAAAAAAAAGTTTTTATTGGTGGAAGTAAGGAGCAGCATTAGAACCTAAAATGAACAGAAATCATTACTTATATAAGTGGGTTCGTCTCCTCCACAGTACCCCACTCTTTATGCTACAGTATTTTTAGTAATTTCAACTATTTATTCTACGGCCTTTGTGGTTCAGGGGTCATTCTTAAAGAATTAGGACCAAATTGAAGCTTTAGTGTAAATTAAATAAGTTTTTAATAATAAATAAGTTTAAAATAATTTTTTTTATCTGAAAGTAAGGAGTGATATTAAAACTTAAAACGAGCAGAAATTACTCCGTATAAGAAAGGGACTGTTCCCTCCTCAACGCCCTGCTCTTTACGCTAAATTTTGACTTTCTCTCAACTATACTTTTTAAAACAGTAAAAAACTTTAGCGTAAAGAATGGGGCGTAGAGGAGGGAACAGTCCCTTTCATGTACGGAGTAATTTCTGTTCGTTTTAAGTTTTAATATCCCTCCTTACTTTCAGTTAAAAAAAAACTTGTTTTTATTTATTTAATTTCTGAACATTTTTGAATTAATGCATGTTTTGATTTTGGCTCTCCGCACTTGAATAATTAAAATATAATTTGTATATTAATTAATTTTTTTTGTTAAATGACTTCCTCATAGTTTTGATCGGAAGATTTTGGGAAAAAGGGAGTGGGGAGTAGGCCTAGTTACCCTGCAATTTGTTGGTTATTTAAAAAGGCAACTAGAACTTTTAATTTTTACGAACGTTTTTATTAGTATAAATATATGCAACTTACGCAGCGAACTTCTATATTCGTATGTTTTTATTACATGTATGAGGGGGTTCATCCCCTCGTCAATACCTCGCTCTTTACACTAAAGCTAAAATTGTGTCCCAGATCCTGAAGAATGACCGCTGAATCACAAAGGCCGTAGAATAAATAGTTGAAACTAATAAAATTACTTTAGCGTAAAGAGCGAGGTATTAGGAGGAGGTGATTTCCTCATATGCGTAATAATTTCTGTTCATTTTAAGTTTTAATGCTGCTCCTTACTTTCAAGGGAAAAACTTTTTGATATTCTATTTTTCATTGTCCTTAAAAAAAAATGCTAAAAAATCCTGCGCCCCCTTCATGGAAATTTTTCCCCCTTGAATTTTTCCTCCGTGGAAAGTTCCCCCCGCGTAACACTGTCCCCTCAACCCCTCCCCCAACCAAACAATCCCCCTGAAAGCGTATGTACACTTCCCAATAACCATTACTATATGGATACACTGGTCAAAGTTTGTAACTTGTAGCCCCTCCCACGGGGAATTGGGGGGAGTAAGTCGTCCCCAAAGAAACAGTTATTTGGTTTTTCGACTATGCTGAACAAAATGTTTTTTTTTTTTTTTGTCACTTATAAAGGGCACTAGAACTTCGAATTACCATTAGAATGAGCCCTCTCACGACATTCTATCTTGTGGAAAAAATTGCAAAATTCTACATTATTGTAGATATGAGCTTGAAACTTCGACAGAAGGGTCCTCTGATACGCTGGATCTGATGATGTAGAATCTATGTCTTTTAAGGGGTGTTTCTCCCTATTAACTAAAATAAAGCAAATTTTTTCAGGCTCGTAACTTTTGATGGGTAAATCTAAACTTAATGAAACTTATACATTTAAAATCAGCATTAAAATGCAATTCTTTTGATGTAGCTATTATTATTAAAGATTTATCCTGTTGTAGCACAGTGGATTGGTCCTCTGCTTGGCAATCTGGGGCCCAGGGTTCGATCCCCGCCACAGCAAGGTTGGGCGACAAGCTTGCTACTTGCTCCTGTAAAAACATACAGCAACTGAAACGTCGATTCGACGCCCTATGCGCCAACAATGGCTCTGGAGGATCTTTATCCTTTTTTTTTACTATTGAGCCAGGTCGCTCCTTACTACTGTTCGTTACCACGAACTGTTTGATAGCGAGGTATTGTCGAGGGGGAGAACCCCCTCATATACGTAATAAAAATATACGAATATTGAATTTCGTCACGTAAGTTAATTCGTATGCTACGTATATTTATTACTAATAAAATCGTTCGTTAAAAAAAAAAAAAACTAGGATTCCTCCCCAACCTCTTTTTTATCAAAATTGCCCTGTCAAAACTATTAGCAAGCCATTTAGCCTTAAAAAACATTAATATGCAAATTTCGTTTTAATTATTCATGTGCGGTGAGCCAAATTCAAAACACGCATTAATTAAAAAACGTTCAGAAATTAAATTAAATAAAACTAAATTAAATTAAAAGTTTTTTTAACTGCAAGTAAGGAGTGACATTAAGAACTTAAAACGAACAGAATTTATTCCGTATATGAAATGGGTTGTCCCCTCTTCAACGCCTCGTTCTTTTTGCTAAAGTTTGACTCTTTGTCTCAAGTCTACTTTTTAAAACAATAAGAAAATTGCTGATATGCTTCAGATTTAATGATCTGCTTTTGTACTGATAAAAGTGTCGTTAAATAGTTTACATTTACCGTACCTATATTGTTTAGTGTTTTCATAATCTTATATTGTTTAGTGTGACTTGAGGTAGGTTCTCAAATTGCTATATGTATATGCGGAGAGATATTATCTACTGGGTTTAAAGAACCGAACTTTTCAGGAACTTTGCCTTACTACTTTCACAAACAATGTAACTGGTACACAGAAAAATCAGTCATTTAAAATCCATAATATTCATAAAAATTTCCATAAAAATTTCGCTATATCTTATTTCCCTCACATCCTGAGAATTAGCAGGAAGGGCTATAGTTATAACTCTAATGAGGGTGAGATGAATTGATGAGGATAAAGGTATGCATCAGATTTGATGATCTTGTGTATTTCTGTTTTTTAAGTGAAAAGATGTATCATACTTTTTCTTTTGCATCTATTTGGGGCGTAAAAATGTGTCTTTGTTAAATCTGGAAGCACTGGTTGCATTGAAATAGAACATTAAGTAAATAATAGACAAGGTTGGTTTCAAATAGGACATAAAACTATCCATCCCAATGAAACCCCTCTATAAAACGATATACTAAATTTTATTTTGACCTTGTTTCTAGCTTTTATAGTTCCAGAACTATTTGAAAATTTAAAACATATGAAATGTTTTCTGTTGTTTATGGTGCAGTGATTTAGCTATGTATACAAGAAGTGTGAGATTTAAAAATAATATGCCAGTATGTCTTTCCCTACTCACAGCATTCTTTTGAAACAAGGCTTTGGTTTCACTTACTTTTATGATAATATTGTCACCAAATAAGTAGATACTGTATATGGAGTGCAATCAGCCTTTTTGCTGCAAGGATGATTTTAGAAATAAATAAAACGCGGATTGTTCATAAATTTTAACTTTTTCAAAATTGAAAGCTGCTTACGATCTTTATAGTTCTTTATTGGTTAGGTAAAATTCTTTGAGATTATATTCGTTTTTTTTTGCTTCTAATATAGTATTTTTTATTAGCTTTTTTATCATCATAAAGTTGAAGATTTGTTAAAATATTCATTTTTAAGAATTTATAAATACCAAACAAAAAAAGGAATAATGAATTTGTACTGTAGTAGGAATGATGCCTCAAATTCTGTTTTATAAATCTGTAACCAAGGTCAAATAATGGCTAAAAAAAAGTATAAGAATTGGTGATTTATTTTTGTGAATTTTATACTATTTTAGTTTTCCCAGCTACAACGCTCTATTATAATGGTATCAACAAAGAAGGTTGTGAATTATATAGCATGACAGTTCTTAAAAGAAAAAATGAAGCAATGTCTAAGTGTCTAAATGACAAAACGAATTTGAATTGTCAATATCAGGGGCCAAACAGCACTTGTGTATTTTCTGAAAATAATGTGGAAAAACAGGAGGATTCTCATACTAAGAATAAACATTTCGAATGTGATAGATGTGACAAAAAATTCAGCAGAAGATCTAACCTATCTAATCACCAAAGAACTCACACTGGAGAAAAACCTTTTGAATGTGATATATGTGAGTGAAAATTCAGAGAAAAGCAGCACCTATCCATTCACCAAAGAATTCATACCGGAGAAAAACCTTTCGAGTGTGATATATGTGAGCAAAAATTTAGCCAAAGATACACCCTATCTCGTCATAAAAAGACTCACACTGGAGAAAAACCTTTCGAATGTGATAGATGTGAGAAAATATTCACCCGAAGATCCAACCTATCTAATCATCAAAGAACTCACACTGTGGCGAAACCGTTTTTGTATGTCAGTGTTTAAGGGTTTTGTATGTTCAGGAAACTTTCTTAATAAGACTTATCAAAGAAATCAGTTTAGAGCAAAATTTTTTGTATACATACAATTTTGTTTCATCTGGAAAATTTTGTCAACAATATATGTGAAAAAACTTTTTTGAATGTCAGCAATGCATGTTTCTAATAACGTTTGCAATAGATATGCCTTTTTTTAAACAGTTTTGTCAAATTTAGTGTTATTTTCTTGAAGATTTCTTTTCTAATGTATAAGGAAAATTACACATGAAGCCTAACATTCGCTTGAAATCGCACGTTAGAGCACAAAATAACCAGAGTTGAATTTCACAGCATACTTAAGACAAGATGACGCCTACATGCTATTTTCTCTAAATTATCTTTTTTTCCATAATTTTTCTTTAACATTTCTGATCAAACAGTTCGTGGTAAAGAACCCAATTGAAAAGGTTATATGTGAATTTTTTCTCACATATATCACATTCCAAAGGTTTTTCTCCTGAGTGAGTCCTTTGATGATTAGATAGGTTAGATCTTCTGCTGAATTTTTCATCACATCAATAATTCAATCATTAAAAAAGAAGATTCACGACAAATCATCACATTCAGCGTTTCAGAGAACCATATAGTAGAGGTTTTCAGCTCTTATCTACCAAAATGTGGAATTTTTTATATTTTTTGATTTTTTAAATGATTACGGATACGTGTTTATTTGCTTTCTTTTTTATCTCCTTAGAAACTATACCTAATCCTTGTTTTAAAAGAATTTTTGTTTTTAACCAAGATTATATTTGACATCTGTCTTTTCCATGTTGTTTACACCTGTCTTTTCCATGCGGCTTGCAGAATAATAGTCCATAAATTTCAATTTTTTAAATTCAACTTAGGTATTGTTTATTCAGTGTGTAGCTCTCTGCTTTATTGAGAAAGAATGAAGATGGTGTTTGAAGATCTACGTGGCGTCCAAAATAAAATGTGATATGCTAATAAAAAGTTATTTTAATATTAATACTAAGTTTTGTGATCAAAGAGTTCGTGGTAACGAACTGCTGTAAGGAGCAACCCGGCTCAATAGTAACCGAAACTCTAAGAAATGGAATTTTACCAATGGTTAGATAAAAAAATTGAATTTTTACGCTGATTCTAAATATATAAGTTTCATCAAGTTTAGTTTTTCCCATCAAAAATTACGAGCCTGAGAAAATTTACCTTATTTTAGAAAATAGGGGGAAATGCCTCCTAAAAGTCAAAGTATCTTAACGGAAATCACACCATGAGATACAGCGTATCAAGCTGCTATCTACAAAAACGTGGAATTTTGTTGTTTTTTTTTCAAGAAGGCAGATCACGAATGTGTGTTTATTTACTTATATCTTTTTTCCCAGAGGTGATTGTATTGACCCAGTGGTCCTAGAATGTCGTGAGAAAGCTCATTCTGACATAAATTAAAAGTTATGGTGCCCTTTTTAAGTAACCAAAAATATTAGAGGGCACCTAGGCCCCCTCCCCCGCTCATTTTTTCCCAAAGTTACTAAATCAAATTTTTAAATAGCCATTTTGTTCAGCATAGTCGAAAAAATCATAATTATGCCTTCCAGGACGACTTTATCTCCCCAGTCCCTGGGGGAGGGGCTGCATGTTACAAACTTTGACCATTGTTTACATATAGTAATGGTTATTGGGACGTGTGAAGAGGTTTTCAGGGGGACTTTTTCTCGTTAATTTGGGGTCGGGGGGTTACATGGGAGGATCTTTCCATTGAATAATTTATCATGAGGGAAGAAAATTTCCATGAAGGGGCTGCAGGAATTTCTAGCATTATTTTTTTTTTAATGAGAAAATAAATAAAAAAAGTTTCTTTTGGTGGAAGTAAGGAGCAGCATTAGAACCTAAAACGAACAGAAATTATTATGTATATAAGTAGGATCGTCTCCTCCACAGTACCTAACTCTTTTCGCTAAAGTATTTTTAGTAATTTCAACTATTTATTCTATGGCCTTTGTGATTCAGGGGTCATTCTTAAAGAATTAGGACCAAGTTGAAGCTTTAGTGTAAAGGGTGAGGTATTGACGAGGGGGAGAACCCCCTCATATACTACTACTGCTACTAATAACTATCTGCAGCACCAAGCCGCCTGAGGCCAACACAGCTACGCACGCTCCTCCTCCAACCTAATCTATTTAAAACCTCCCTCTTTACACCCTCCCAGGAAGTTTCCATTTTCTTTAGATTTTTATTTATGACATTCTGCCAATCCAGACAAGGACGACCTGCTTTCCGTTTAGCCCCAGACGGTTGGCCAAAAAGAACAATCTTCGGTAATCTGTCATCCTTCATCCGTAGAACTTGGCCTAGCCATCTCAACCTTTCTTTCAATATAGCCCCAGAAAAAGGGATTGAACCACACTTTTCGTACAGCCTATTGTTTGAAATACGGTCAGTCAGCCGGGTACCCAGAACAATCCGTAGGCAATTTCTCTGGAAAACATCTAGTAAATTTTCATCTGCTTTTCGGAGAGCCCATGCTTCAGAGCCATATTTGACCACTGTAGCTTCCAATATTCTAATCTTGGTTTGTGGACTTATCTTTCTATTCTTCCAAACTTTTTTTTAACTGTGAAAAAACACCCTGAGCCTTAGCTATTCTACTTTTAACAGCTTCACTGCTCCCACCATCTTTACTAATAATACTACCAAGGTAACTGAAGCTCCCAGCCTGATCAATCTTTTCGTTACCTAATGTCACCTGTTCATCTTCACTTATTCCTTATTCTATATTACAAATATAGAATTTCGTTATGTAAGTTAATTCTTATGTTACGTGTATTTATTACTAATAAAATCGATCGTAAAAAATAGGCTCTAGTTGCCTTTTTAAGTAACCAAAAATTGAAGTTCAACTAGGTTTCCTCCCCAACCTCTTTTTTTATCAAAATCCCCAGGTCAAAACAATGAGAAAGCCAATTTGCCTTAAAAGAACATTAATATGCAAATTTCGTTTTAATTATTCTTGTGCGGTAAGCAAAATTCAAAACATGCATTAATAAAAAAACGTTCACAAATTAAATTAAAAAGCAGTTTTTTTAACTGCAAGTAAGGTGTGACATTAAAACTTTAAACGAACAGAAAATATTCCGTATATGAAAGGGATTGTCCCCTCTTCAACGCCTCACTCTTTACGCTAAAGTTTGACTCTTTGTCTCAGCTCTACTTTTTAAAACAATAAAAAAATTGCTGGTATGCTTCAGATTTAATGATCTACTTTTGTACTGTTAAAAGTGTCGTTAAATAATTTACATTTACCGTACCTATATTGTTTAGTGTTTTCATATTCCTATATTGTTTAGTGTGACTTGAGGTAGGTTCTCAAATTGCTATATGTATATGTGGAGATATATTATCTGATGGATTCAAAGAACCAAACTTTTCAGGAACTTTGCCCTACTACTTTCAAAAACAATGTAACTGGTACACAGAAAAATCAATCGTTTAAAATCCATAATATTCACAACTTCCATAAAAATTTGGCTAAATCTTATTTCCCTCACATCCTGAGAATTAGCAGGAGGGGCTATAGACTTAGAAGGAAGGGCTATAGACTTATTATGAAGGGCTATGGTTATACCTCTAATGAGGGTGAGATGAATTGACGAGGATAAAGGTAGGCTTCAGATTTGATGATCTTGTGTATTTCTGTTTTTCCAAGTGAAAACATGTATCATACTTTTTCTTTTGCATCTATTTGGGGCGTAAAAATGTGTCTTTAATAAATCTGGGAGCATTGGTTGCCTTAAAATAGAACATTAAGTAAAAAATAGACAAGGTTGGTTTCAACTAGGACATAAAACTATCCATCCCAATGAAACCCCTCTATAAAACGATATACTAAGTTTTATTTTGAGCTTTTTTCTAGCTTTATAATTCCAGAACTATTTGAAAATTTAAAACATAAGAAATATTTTCTGTTGTTTAAGGTGCAGTGATTTAGCAATGTGTACAAGGAGTGTGAGAGATAAAAATAATATGCCAGTATGTCTTTCCCTACTCACAGCATTCTTTTGAAACAAGTTTTTGGTTTCACTTACTTTTATGAAAATAATGTCATCAAATAAATGGATACTGTATATGGAGTGGAATAAGCCTTTTTGCTGCAAGGATGATTTTAGAAATACATAAAACACAGTTTGTTCATAAATTTTAACTTTTTCAAAATTGAAAGTGGATTACGATCTTTATTAGTTCTTTATTAGTTGAATAAAATTCTTTGAGATTATATTCGTTTTTTTGGCTTCTAATATAGTATTTTTTATTAGCTTTTTTGTCATCATAAAGTTGAAGATTTGTTAAAATATTCATTTTTAGGAATTTATAAATACCAAATGAAAAAAGGAATAAAGAATTTGTACTGTAATAGAAATTATGCCTCAAATTGGATTTTATAATTTTGTAACCAAGGTAAGAGTAATTAAAATTAAATTTTTAGTAGCCTTGTAAGGTTTGAACTGTTAAAAGCTGAGTTTCATACCATATAAAATAATGGCTAAAAAAGTATAAGAATTGGAGATTTATTTTTTATGAATTTTATATTATTTCACTTTTCCCAGTTACAACGCTTTATGATAATGGTGTCAATAAAGAAGGTTGTGAATTATCCAGCATGTCAGGTCTTAAAAGAAGAAATGAAGAAATGTCTAAGTGTCTAAATGAAGAAATGAATTTGAATTGCCAACATCAGAGGACAAACAGCACTTATGTATTTACCGAAAATTATGTGGAAAAACAGGAGGATTCTCATACTAAGAATAAACATTTCGAATGTGATAGATGTGACAAAAAATTCAGCAGAAGATCTAACCTGTCTAATCATCAAAGGACTCACACTGGAGAAAAACCTTTTGAATGTGATATATGTGAGCAAAAATTCAGCCTAAGATCCACCCTATCTCGTCATCAAAAGACTCACGCTGTAGAAAAACCTTTCGAATGTGATAAATGTGACAAAAGATTTAGCCGAAGATCCCACCTATCTGATCATCAAAGGACTCACACTGGAGAAAAACCTTTCCAATGTGATAGATGTGAGAAAAAATTCAGCCTTGGATCCATCCTATATCGTCATCAAAGAACTCATGATGGTGGAAAACATTTTGAATGTGAAATACGTAAAAGATGGTTTTCTCATAGTTCTGCTTTGTCTCGTCATCGGAGAACTCATACTGGAGGAAAACCTTTTGAATGTGATAAATGTGAGAAAAAATTCACCCGAATATCCAACCTATCTAATCATCAAAAAACTCACACTGTGGCAAAACCCTTTTTTTGTGTCAATGTGTAAGGGTTTTGTATGTTCAGGAAACTTTCTTAATAAAATTATCAAAGAATTCAGGCTAGAGCAAAACTTTTTTGTATATATACAAATTTGTTTCACCTGGAAAATTTTGTCAACAATATATGTGAAAACACTTTTTTAGATGTCTGCAATGCATAATTATCAGCTTTTTAACATGTTTCTAATTACATTTGTAAAATATTTGCCTTTTTTTTAAAGAGTTTTATCAAATATAGTGCTATTTTCTCGAAGATTTTTTTTCTAAAGTATAGGTAAAATTACACAAGAAGTCTACCATTCGCGTGAAATCGCGCATTAGAGCACAAGATTAATGGAGTTGAATTTTACAGCTTACTTGAGACTAGATGACGCCTACAAACTATTTTCTCTAAATTATGTTGTTTCACACAATTTTTTCTTTAATTTCATTTCTGATTTATCCTTAGGATCTATACTTAATTTTTGTTTTAAAAGAAGTTGTGTTTTTAACCACGATTATATTCGAATTAATTGAAGTTTGATGTGTTTTTGAAGAATTATCTTTACATCTGTCTTTTCTCATGGGGCTTGCAAGAATAAAAGTCCGTAAATTTTTTTTTTTTAATTCAACTTAGGTTTTGTTTCAGTGTCTTTCTCTATGCTTTAATGAGAAAGAATAAAGATGGTGTTTGAAGATCTACGTGGCGTCGTAGAGCTAATACAAAATTAGCTAATACGTAAGCTAATACAAAATTATCTTAATATTAATAATAAGTTTTGTGATTATCTAAATAAGGCCATACTAAGCTGCATTATAAAGAACATATCGCAATATCTGAACTTAAAAAAGAATCATCTCATCACTTTCCAAAAAACAGCAAGAGAAAAAACACAAACTTGGACTACTCTCAGAGGTGCCATTTGGGCCAAATCTTGGGGTGGCATGGACTCCATCTGCCCCCCCCCCCCCGTTTCACTTCGTGTCGCGTAAAAAAAATGTGGATTTTGACAGCACATCGATCGATATTCTAAGTAAAAACGCATTTTCAGCACCCGTGTGTTGCTTGGAAATGTAATGTAACCGAATGTGGAAATCAGCCGCACTGACCTCTAAGATTAATCATAACGAGGTTAAGTGATTAAACTGAAAGTGGAAAATTCAACCAGACCACAGGCTGGCATTCCTTAGCGAGAAACTTTCTTATTTAAGTAAGCAATATGTTGGTGAAAGTAATCTTCATTGCTGTGCTGAGGGTTGTAACCAAAATTTCGGTTTTCCTTCAGCAGGAATCTTCCAGATCAAATATATTTACAAAAAGGAAAAACATAACTAGATAAATAATATTACAACACTCAAGGTAACAAGGGGAACCGCCGAGGTTTCATCTTTGCAAAAGCGTCAACAAGCTGGTCGTACTCCAAATTTTTTACTAAACCATCCTTCTCTGCAAATATCAAAAGGAGGTTACTGAGACGATCATCTCCTATTGTAGACCGCTGGTAGTTTTTCACTATTTCTAGACTAGAAAGAAAACGCTCATTGCTCGCTGTTGTCACAGGAAGTATGGCAGCAATACGAAGTACTTTAATTACTTCTGAGCAAGCCACTGGTAATGCCTGAAGATGGTCGACAATGTCTAGAAAGTCTTCTGGCTTTTTCTCCTCATCGGGCAAGAAACGCTTGGCAATACCAGCTTGAGATTCGAGAAGAATGGCGTCGATATCCAGCTCGCCGTAAAGAGCAGAGATACGCTGTAGCAGCTCTGTGTCCGTAAACTTGGTTGAGCTCGGATCCAAGGCTTCGAGTGTACTAAGAACTGGCAAGTTATCTGTGAACCTTCTATCAAATTTGGCTAGTAGACGGTTAAAAGTTTCGAAGTTGAATCATCCGCCAAAGTAGTATTTCGATGAAATTTATTCCTAGCGTCAAAGTTGTCACAAATTGTTTCAGATGCCTGGTGATCTTTTGAGTTTTTCGAGGTCGTCCTTTCTGACCAACAGAGGCGGGACTAGTCGCGGGTTCATTCACAGCAGGTAGTTCAATTTCAAGATCTGTCGCAAACTCTTTAGCCTTCTCGAAAAGCGATACGAATGAAGTATCTGAACGCAGGTCGCTGAGTTCGCTTCTTGTGGCCTGAATCAGGGTGCGCGATCAGGAAATAACCAAGTCGACGGCCTGGAGCTGCTGAGACAGCGAGTTCGTCGCTCGCATAATTGCTTCTATGTAATGCAATTGGAAGATAACAAGGAACGATTCTATCTTCTTCTGAAGCTCAGCTGCCTCTGCCCGTGCTTCGCCGTCGGCTCCCTCGTTCAGAGCCGACAGTACAGCTAAAATGCATTCATATCGGAGTCTAACCATCGATATAGGTCGACACCAGTAAGATCATCGTGTTGCGGCACTTCTTTCCAGCTCCAGAACTTGCAATTAGGTAGCTTTCTGGGCCTCAACAAACAACTGATGCCGAGTGTTGCTGTTGGAAATGAATGTGTATAGAGTCTGGACCAGTGAGAAAAAAGAACCAACAATGCCGACAGATTCAACGAAGCTCGCAATGACCAAATTTAGCTTATGTGCATGGCAATGAATGTGGAATGCCTGTGCCGATTTCGCTCTCAAACCAGCTTGAACACCGGAGAACGATCCCCTCATTGCGCTTGCTCCGGCGTAGCACTGTGCGACACAGTAGTTCCAATCGAGTCCAATTCTTGTCACTGTGTCATGAATGAAATTTCCTAGACTTTCAGCATCCAGGCTCTTCGTGTGATAGCATCCTGTCGGTCTTTCTTTTACTTTTCCTTCGTCGAAGTACCTAAGAAGAATGGTGAGCTGCTCTTTCTTCGAGTTGTCCTTCGTTTCGTTGACCAGAACGGCAAAGTATTTGGCGCTTTTTAATTCTTGCACTATTGTGCGCTGAAGCATGGAACCGATCACCGAAATAAGATAGTACTGGTATTCATGGGATGTGTAGTGACCGTACCATCTCTGTAGCTTGTTGAAGAGCGTAGGAGAGTACTCTACGAGAAGATTGCACGTCTCGACGAAATTTTCCTTGTTTGTCGAGGATTCTGTTTCGTCGTGTCCCCTTAAAGGCAGTGCCGAGTCGCCCCAATAAAGCTCTTACTTTTAATAAGCTTTTACGCCCTTTCTGTTCTCCTTGATTTCATTGTCTCTGTCTGTCATTAAAATAGACGCGATTGGTTGCATCTCTTTGGTTTTTATGGCTTTGAACTTCGTCCATGAAACTGCACTGTCTTTGTGGCGGTCACTTCTAGTGTGCCGTTCGAGGACGTTAGAGATGTCTTTCCATCTTCTCACGCCGAGGTCGTCTATGAAAGGTCTAGACCCGTACCTCTGCCCGGGAAAAGTAGATGTGCCGCCAAAGTGTCTGCAGCAGAAGCAGTGAACAGAGTCATCCTGGACGGAATACTCCAGCCACGGGTGCTTTCCATAATATGAAGCATTGAATGACCGTTTCGGGTTGCCCTTTGCCGTCACTTGCACAAGGTATTGTACTAGTTTCGGTTGGGATGGTGGATCGAGAGAGGACAAAGAAATGTCCGTAGGGCCACTAGACCGGCGATGCTCTTCATCTTGAGGCGTATGTCGCCGAAATTGAGGCTCCGACAGACTTGCGACAGGCGTAGTGGTTCTTTAGGGTGTCTCGTTTTCTGCTTGCTCGATCTGAGGGACCGTCACTTCATTCGAAGAAGACTACACGTCGGCGATGGTTTCTTCAGATGCTGAATTACACACCTGAAAGAAAGTATACACATTAGTTTGACTTTTAACCAGTGTAACACCCCTACTAGTTTAGCCTAACCTTTTTAAAATCCATTTTCTTGGATTTGTTGTAGCTTCTATAGTTATATTTCGTTGGTTACTAACAAAATAAGGGAAATTCCACAGTCTTCTGAGTAAAGAATGACTAATACATATATCTTTTACCATTTATACCGTATATATGTGAAAAACTTAAACAAAGTTACGTAAATAAAACATTGATACTTCCAATCAATTAGACCATTTTAGACCACGAGATTACACTCGTGGGAATTTAGGGAGTAGCATCTATGTAAATCCTTGCCCGTGCGGAAAATTTTTACATTGGCCAAACCCACCAACATTTTGTGAAACGGTTTATTAGTATCGTAATTCAATCAATAATTAAATTTAATCAATCAGTTCAACGAAATTCAACAACAATTACAATGGTACAGCCACGGGGTTAACTCATGTAAAATTTACGCAGTAAACCTAAGAAAAGTTCCTTGGCATGATTTTTTTTTTGTATTTTCTCTTTGATGCTCAAGCCTGTTTTCACGTAGTTCTTGTGATTCCTCGGCACGCTTTCTTATCTTACTTTCTCTTTTAGCCGCAAGTCTTTTGGCATTAACTCTGAGCCGCTTCCTTGGCTGTTTCTTCTGCCAATGTAGGATTTATACTAAAATTTCTCTTTGAGCAGCTTCCTCGGCTGTTTCTTCTGCCATTGTAGGATTTATACTGAAATTTCTCTTTGAATCGCCCCCTTATATACTTATAATGACATCATGTACAAAGCCTTATATACTTATAATGACGTCATATGTGGACAAACACACAAACATGCTACTCTAACTACGAGCTAGAGTACATTCTTTAACATAATCATCAGAGCTAACGTTTTAATATAGCATTTTTCTGTTTGCGTCATAGCTCTAATAAAATTATGACGACATTCATTATCTAGTATATGGAAATGCAGTTCTTTGTAAAAATATTGATTTTGTTTTAAATGTTTTTAATTACAAAAGCACCCAGAGGGGACAAATTCTTTATGTCATAGTCATATAAGCTACTACAGTCTAATAGAAAATTGCAGCTTTTCGTGAAAAAAATTGATTATATTTAAAACATAATTTTTTTAATTACAACAGGTTTTTAAACCCACCAATTTTATTTAAAATGAGCCATTAAACAGCTCTCAATGATGTTCCAGTGCCCCGCCATCTGAGGAAAAGAAAGAAAGAAAAGAAAAGATGCCATACATGCAGAAAGTTGTTTTTGCAGCCACTTTTCTTGATTTTCAAGCCCATATATTTCCCTTGTTGTTCAAGCCAAGGGACAGTAAGTTTCCTATATAGGGGTTTCGCATAAGATGGTTCTAATATCGTACTTCTTGTTTTTATCTGACCATTTTTAGGAGGTATGGGTTATTATATCGCTTATTATTGGACGTGATTGTCTCTACTAGGTTGCTAGCTACCGCTGGAACCCGGATATATGTAAAGGGAAATAAAGTTCTTGCTTACATCCTCAACTTTAAAAAAATTAAATAAAAATACAGATTTTTCAACTGAAAGTAAGGAGCACTATTAAAACTTAAAATGGACTTAAAACTTAATTTGTGATCGTTTTTAAGCAATGCCTGAGAATCTGGCCCCACCTTCGCGGAAAAATCCCTCGACACAAAAAGATCCTCTAGACAATTCAATAATACTACTGGCAGTTATAACCTAATGCATCCCCAAGCCGCATGGGGCTAACAGAGCTAACCATGCTCCTCTTCTATCCTAATCTACTCAAAACCTCCCTATTTTTACTCTCCCAGGAAGTTCCTATAATCTTTCTAAGAAAAAAAAATTGTTTTGAAATGACGAAATAAAGCCTTTTTAAAGATACTGCTTGGTATTAGGATATGCATAAAGTCAAAAAGAAATGTTGGAAATGAAAATAGGTGTGTATTCCAACTTGAACTAGATCTAAGTTGCCAGAGCAACGTGAAGTGTTGCGGGAACCTTTGTCTGGCTTCGCCGAATAAAGTGTTGCGAGAGCAACACTTTGGTTTTGTTTCTTTGCTATCGGTTAAATGCTGAAGTTGTCAGCCTTTCGAAGCTTTTAAAACATTATATTGAAAGAAGAACGCGATCAGTAATCACATGATCAAAGGCTATTCCTCAGCGTTGAAAAAAACAACAATAACAAAAGAATATCGAATGAAGTGACTAAATTGACTTTGCAGCCAGTTGAACTTTGTCGTTTTTAATCGTAGACATCGTGACGGATCAAGACTTGGAACAAACTATCTATCTATCTATATATATATATATATATATATATATATATATATATATATATATATATATATATATATATATATATATATATATATATATATATATATATATATATATATATATATATATATATATATATATATATAAGTTGTTTGTCTGTGTACTGACGTCATGTTTGTGTGTCGACTGACGTCATGTTTGTTGACTGACGTCATTATAAGGATTGAGCTGTATGTCGTCATGAAGTTGTTTGTCGACTGACCTCATGTTTGTCAACTGATGAAATTACAGACCGGGACACCGGGACACAAATGACGACCGGGACACAGGGAATATAAATGACGACCGGGACACTCAAAGAGAAATTACAGACTTGGACACCGGGACACAAATAATGACCGGGACACAGAGAATATAAATGACGACCGGGACACAGGGACACAACTACAACGGGGACGTCGGGGGCACAGGGGGGATACATAAATGACGACCGAGACACAGGGAATGTTCGAAGAGAAATTACAGACCGGGACACAAATGACGACCAGGACACCTGGACACAGGGAATATAAGTGACGACCGGGACACTCAAAGATAAATTACAGACTGGGACACCGGAAATTGACGACCTGGACACAGGGAATATAAATGACGACCGGGACACAGGGACACAGCTACAACGGGGACGCCGGGGGGCACAGGGGGATATATAAATGACGACGGGGACACAGGGAATGTTCGATTAGCAATCACCATCAACAAAGCTCAAGGGCAATTATTAGAATAATGAGGTTTAGATCTGAATACGGATTGCTTTTCCCATGTACAAATATATGTTGCATGATCAAGAGTCGGTAAACCTGACAATCTGTTTATATGCACAGACAATGGGACAGCGAAGAATGTTGTATATTCGCAAGTTTTACGTATTTAAAAACATATATATATATATATATATATATATATATATATATATATATATATATATATATATATATATATATATATATATATATATATATATATTCACAGGTGGGACACAGGGACACAACTACAATGGTGCATAACTAATATGGCGCGTAACGACTTACGCGCGCGGGGGGGGGGGGGGATTGGGGGAGCTTGAAGCGCTCGTTGTTTTGCGTTATCGTTTGTACCCGTTGCGTAAACACTTAATTCTAGGTAAAAGTGAGTATGGGTAAGCTACACCAACTAGCAAAAGTTACAAACCCCTCTTCACTAAAGATGATCGTAGCCGAACAGACGATTATTACTTACAAGTCCCCTACGTGTCTTACCACTGGAACCAACTCGGTCTTACCATCAAATACACTTGAAACAAATAATAGGTACACCAAACAGTAAAATTTGCAAACGCCTCACTGCCGAAGATGATTATGAGCTAACCCCACTACTGAAGTTGTCAACCCCTTGAAATTTTTAAACTAGTACATCTCATGAAAGAATTTTTGTATCAAAAAAATGGATGAAATATACTTTGATCAGCTCATCAAGAGTTATCGATTGCCGTCGAAAAAAATTATATCTGTCTTAGTTCAAAAGTTGATTTTTTGCGCCGTAGGCCAACTTTCTAACGTCACCACTTAGAAAGGAGCAGAGGATATGCTCCAATTTTTTTAGCAATGACAGAACTTTTAAAGTTTAAGAGGTACATTTGATAACATTTCTCTACCTCAATCCCAAGTCCGAAAAAGCAAATGATATACCCAGCCGAAATCACGGCAGCACTTTCGGACCCGTGGCAAAATGCTGCTTTTTTGCTTCAGTAAATTTTTCTATTTATCACTCAAAGAAGATATGTTGGGTGTGGGGTAACTGCCGCATATATTTAACACTTATAGATTTTAGTCCGTCTTCAATTTGAAAGTAGTGCCTGCCCACTCGCCTGCTAGAACGGAGCTTTCCACTTGAAAGCAGAAACATGGTGTGATGAAACGAAAGCTTGGCTGCACAACTTTAGATAATCCTCTCTGACGTAGGCTACATAACTCCACTACACTTCGCACACCACAGGCTCTGAATCGTGAACAAGCAAAAACCATCCTTTTTGGCCCCAGTCAAGAGTTCTGCGGAGCTTTCTAAAATGTAATGCCTTATTCATCAATCTGGCCTGAGGTCCACGCTTTCCGTAGAAACCGCACAGGTTAGGCCCTTACCAGTTTCCAGGAATAAGCCAACATCGGCGGCATAGGAAAAAAAAAAGGAAAAAAACAGGACAAAGCCAAAGTGTTGCTCTCGCAACACAAAAAGGGGGTTAGGAGGAATATTAAGAAAAGAACTTGTTCTGGAATGATATAATAAAGCCTTTTGAAAAGTATTTGGTAGTAGGATATGCATAAAGTCGAGAAATAATGTTGGAAGTGAAAAAAGATGTGTTCTCCAACTTGAAAAAGGGGGTTAGGAGGAATATTAAGAAAAGAACTTGTTCT
>NC_088874.1:34819303-34898222 GCF_032884065.1 Artemia franciscana | reverse complement strand
CCAGATAAGGAGTCACTAGCCCCTTAGATGCTATCCAAAGAAGAACTGAGTCATTTCGGAAGTGAATAAACTTTGATTTTACTTTCCTGTTGGGTCATAGCTCCAGCACTTTTATTGGGAGAAAGGGGGGCAAAAGGGGTCCACATCCAGATAGTCAAGGGACATGGGCTATATAATATTTTTCTCTCGATTATTGGAGGGGCTCCTGCCTTCCTTGTCTCCCCTAGACTATGACACTGCTATCCTGTATATATTGACTTAGCCCTGTCAATGATTCGGTTTTGACTGTCTTCATTGTGTCGTGTCTTAGTTTTTGGTTTTTCTTGCTCCGGCACTTGTGTGCTCTTCTACATTATGATTTGCAATGAAAATGGGTTATTATTGTTTGGCATCAAAAAATTATACACAGATTTTCTCAGTTGCAGAGAAAGTAATCGCACACGAATGTACATTAATCAAACAGTTCGTGGTAACGAACTGTAGTAAGGAGCGACCCAGCTCAATAGTAACCGAAACTCTAAAAAACTGAATTTTGATACCAATAGTTACATCAAAAGAATTGATTTTAATGCTGATTTTAAATATATAAGTTTCATCAAGAAAGGTTATACCCATCAAACGTTACGAGCCTGAGAAAATCTGCCTCATTTTAGAAAATAGGGGGAAACAACCCCTAAAAGTCATACAATCTTAACGAAAATCAAACCATCAGATTCAGCGTATCAGAGAACCCAACAGGAGAAGTTCCAAGCTCCTATCTACAAAAATGTTGAATTTTGCATTCTTTGCCAAAAGACAGATCACGGATGCGTGTTTATTTGTTTTTGTTTTGTTCGTTTTTTTTCCACGGGTGATCGTATCGACTGAGTGGTCCTCCAATGTCGCGAGAGGGCTCTTTCTAACGGAAATTAAAAGTTCTAGTGCCCTTTGAAGTGACACAAAAGTTGGAGGGCACCTAGGCCCCCTTCCACGCTCATTTTTTCCCAAAAGTCACCGGATCAAAACTCTGAGATAGCCATTGTATTTACGATAGTCGAAAAAACTAATAACTATGTCAATTGGGACGACTTACTCCCATGCAGTCCCCGTGGGAGGGGTTACAAAATGTAAGTTACTAACTTTGACCTGTGTTTACATATAGTAATGGCTACTGGGAAGTGTACCGAGGCTTCCAGGGGGATTTTTTTGGTTTAGGGCGAGAGTTGAGGGGGGGGGGTTACGTGAGAGGATATTTCCATGGGGGAAGAGAATTTCAATGAAGGGGGTGCAGGATTTTCTAGCATTATTTAAAAAAAACAATGAAAAAATAAATATGAAAAGTTTTTCTTTACTGAAAGGAAGGAGCAGCATTAAAACTTAAAACGAACAAAAATTATTACGCATATGAGAGGTTTACCTCTTCGTTATACCTCACTATTTACTCTAAAGAATTCTTAGTAATTTCAACTATTTATTCTACGGCCTAAGTGATTCAGAGGTCATTCTTAAGGAATTGGGACACAATTTAAGCTTTAGTGTAAAGAGCGAGGTATCGACGAGGGTTAAACCCCTCACATACGCAATAAAACATACGAATATAGGAATCTTAAGGAATTGGGACAAAATTTAAGCTTTAGTGTAAAGAGCGAGATATCGACAAGGATTGAACCCCCTCATATACGCAATAAAAACATACGAATATAGAAGTTCGTTGCGTGAGTTAATTCGTAAGTTACTTATATTTTTTTATCAATGTAAACATTTGTAAAAAAATAAAAGTTCTAGTTGCCTTTTAAGTAATCAAAAAATTAGAGGGCAACTAGGCCTCCTCCGTCGCTCCTTTTTTCTCAAAAACTTCCGATTAATTGCAATTAATTAATTTGCTTTAATTATTTATATGCGGAAAGCCAAGATCGAAACATGTATTAATTCAAAAACGTCCAGGAATTAAATAAAAATACAAGTCTTTTTTAAATGAAAGTAAGGAGCAACATTAAAACTTAAAACGAACAGAAATTACTCCTTATATGAAAGGGGCTTTTCCTTCTCAACGCCCCCCTCTTTACGCTAAAGTTTCTACTGTTTTAAAAGTAGAGCTATCAGAAAGAGTCAAACTTTAGCGTAAAGAGCGAGGCGTTGAGGAGGAAAAACCCCTTTCATATACGGAGTAATTACTGTACGTTTTAAGTTTTAATGTTGCTCCGTACTTTCATTTAAAAAAAAACTTGTTTTTTTTATTTAATTCCTGAAAAGTCGTGTAGCCCATGAAAAATAAGTACATGTTAATGCTTCTTTTTACTAATTAAATAAAAAAAAAACTAATTTTTTTAGCTGAAAGTAAGGAGCGACATTAAGACTTAAAACGAACAGAAATTACTCCGTATATAAAATGGGTTGTCCCCTCCGCAATCCCTCGCTCTTTACGCTAAAGCTTTTAATTGTTTTAAAAAGTAGAATTGTGGCAAAGAGTCAAACTTTAGCGTAAAGAGCGAGGGATTGCGGAGGGGACAACCCATTTTATATACGGAGCAATTTCTGTTTGTTTTAAGTTTTAATGTCGCTCCTTACTTTCAGCTAAAAAAATTAGTTTTTTTTATTCAATTTCTGAACGTTTTTGAATTAATGCATGTTTGGTTTTGGCTCTCCGCACATAAATTATTAAAATGAAATTTGTATATTAATTCTTTTTTTGGCTAAATGGCTTTCTCTTAGTTTTGATCAGATGATTTTAAAAAATAAGGGGTGGAGAAGGAGGCCTAGTTGCCCTCCAATTTTTCGGTTACTTAAAAAGGCAACTAGAACTTTTAATTTTTAACGAACGTTTTTATTAGTAAAAAATATACGTATCTTAAGAACTAACTTACGTAACAAACTTTCATAATCTTATATTTTTATTATGTATACGAGGGGGTTTGCACCCTCGTTAATACCTCGCTCTTTACACTAAATCTTAAGTTTTGTCCCAATTCTTTAAGAATGACCCCTGAATCAGAAAGGCCGTAGAATAAATAGTTGAAATTACTAAAAATACTTTAGCATAAAGAGCGAGATATTTATCTCCTAAATACCTCGCTCTTTATGCTAAAGTATTTTTAGAACCCCTCATATGCGTAATAATCTCTGTTCGTTTTAAGTTTCAATGCTACTCCTTTTTTTCATTTGAAAAAAACGTTTTCATGTTTATTTTTCATTGTTTTCTTATAGTAATGCTAGAAAACCATGCGCCCTTTTCCTTGAATTTTTCTTCCCCCATGACAGATTCCTCCAAGGAAAGATCCTCCAACATAGCCCTCTCCCCTCAGCCCCACCCCCAAACAAAATAAAATCCCCCTGAAAACGTCTGCACACTTCCCAATAACCATTACTATATGTAAACACTGGTCAAAGTTTGTAACTTGCAGCTCCTCCCCCAGGGATTGTGGGGGATAAGTCATCCCCAAAGACATAGTTATTATTGTTTTAGACTATTCTAAACAAAATGGCGACTATGCTGAACAAAATGGCTATCTCAAAATTTTCATCCGTTGACTTTGAGAAAAAATGAGCGTGGGAGGGGGCCTAGATGCCCTCCAATTTTTTTTTGGTCACTTAAAAAGGGCACTAGAACTTTTCATTTCCGTTAAAATGAGCCCTCTTCCGACATTCTAGGACCACTTGGTCGATACGATGACCCCTGGGAAAAAAAATAAACAAACAAATAAACACGCACCCGTGATTTGTCTTCTGGCAAAAAATACAAAATTCCACATTTTTGTAGATAGGAGCTTGAAACTTCTACAGTAGGGTTCTCTGATACGCTGAATCTGATGGTGTCCTTTTCGTTAAGATTCTTTTAGTGTTTGTTTTCCCCTATTTTCTTAAATAAGGCAAATTTTCTCAGGCTCGTAACTTTTGATGGATAAGACTAAACTTGATGAAACTTATATATTTAAAATCAGCATTAAAATGCAATTCTTTTGATGTAGCTATTGATATCAAAATTCAATTTTTTAGAGTTTTCGTTACTATTGAGCCGGGTCGCTCCTTACTACAGTTCGTTACCACGAACTGTTTGATTGGAATCACTTTATCTTTTATGAGATAATTTTTAGTAATGCATAGTTGTACATTAGTTAATACGAAGGAGGGATGTTGGGTCATTTCATTGAGCGAAGGGTGCTCGACAAATGTCTAAAAGAGCGCAGTTGAATAGCCTAACCAAATTGTCTAATGGGCCTTTAAATAAATATAAAAATGGGGTATGGTGGGAGCAATGCTATATTCAGAGAAGGGTCAAGGGATTTGACACCTCAACCCCCCTCGAAAATTTTTGGTTGACATTTAAAAATGTAACAAAAGAGCATATAAACACATTTTTAAACCTTCATTTAACTAAACTGCTTTAATGAATATTTTATAAACTTATGTATAGTGATGGTAAGTGCTCATCAGCTGTTGTAAGGGTGATGGCTTGTCTTTTTATAGGCAAAGGGAGTAAATGCCTCAAAGAGGCATTTTGAGTTGCCCCCCTTAATAATGCGGTGAAAATAATTATTATATATCCCATGTCCTTTAACTATCCGGATATGGACCATTCTTACCCAATAAAAATGATTGATTTTTGCCCCTGAGCTCAGAGGGAAGGAAACTTCCACCTCCATAATCTAGTTTGCCATCCCCCCCACAAACCCTAGTTTGCCTCCCGAGAAGGTTTACAACAATCTAGTTACAACAAAAAAGGGTTATGTTAAAACTATAATAAGCCTGCATAACTCAAGCTTCCTGAGATACAATTCAGTTTTCTTCAATATAAAATAAAAACAAGTTTTTCAACTAAGAGTAAGGAGCAACATTAAAACTTAAAGTGAAAAGAAGTTTTTATGTATATGAGGGGGGTTCCCCCTCGTCAATACCTCGCTCTTTACGCTAAAATTCGAATTTTGTTCCAATTCTTTAAGAATGACCACTAAATCACAAAGGCCGTTTAATTAGAATAAACAGCTCCTTTGGAAGTAGGCTACAAAAAATTTTAGCAGAAAAAGTGAGGTACTGACGAGGGAGAGAATTCCCTCATATGCGTAATAACTTCAGCTCGTTTTAAATTTTAATGTTGCTCATTATTTAGTTGAAAAAACTTGTTCTTTTAATTTATTTTTTGTCGTTTTTAAATAATGCTGGGAAATCCGGCACCTTCTTCATGGAAAATTCTCTTCCCCTATGAAAATTTTTTCCATGGAAAGATTCTCCCACGTAACCCCCTCACCCAACCCTCCTCATTATAAAAAATTCACCCCTGAAAACGTCCGTGTATTTCCCAATAAACAACACTGTACATGAACACTGGGCAGTTCATAACTTTCAGCCCTTTCCACGGAGACGGTGGGGAATTAAGTGATGCTCAAAGACATAGTTAATATATTTTTCCACTATGCTTAACAAAATAGTTATCTCAAAATATTTATCGGTTGACTTTGGGAAAAATTACCGTGGGAGGGAACTAGTTGCCCTCCAATTTCTGTGTCGCTTAAAAAAGGCACTAGAAATTTTAATTTCCATTTGAATGAGCCATCATAAAATATTGTAGGACCACTGAATCCATACGATCACCTCTGGGAAAAACTGAATTCAAATCATTCATATATATTTAAACAAAAACCCATAATTACATGTACATAATCTGCCAGGAAAGCAGAAAAGTGCTTGACTAGGGCAGAAACTTAACTAAAGAATAATTAAACAATCAACTAACAGAAACAACGAATCAACTGGATTTATCAAAAAAAGAAAAAAAAAGAGAAAAAAAGGGGGTGACGAAGAGAAAGAAAAGAAAAAAAAGAAAAAGAAAAGAAAAGAAAAAGACCAAAAAGAGGAGGACCGCACGATATTCAAATCTAAACAGTATTTCTGTAACGACCCTTCACTGCTCGCTTGAAGGTAATAAGGTTATTTGAGTTCCGGATTTCCAAGGGGATTGAATTCCAGATAGCTGGTGCAAAAAATCTAATTAAAAAAGAAGCTCTTTTTGTTGACGGTGTCTCGTGGACAATGTCACATGAATTTCGCGTTTCATAAGTATGCAAATCTTGATTTAAAGTGAATAAATTTTCAAATGACGATGGAAGGAGGTTGTTAAAATATTTAAAACAAAAAGTTGCAATCCGAAAATCCCTAGTCTTTGACACATCAAATATTTTAGAAGTTTGAAATTGAGGTTAACGTTATCTGAGTGCTGAAGAGGTGATATAATTTCAATGGACTTGTTTTGGATGATTTGGATTCTCTGATAACATGAGGTGAAGTTGCTTGCCCATATAAAGCATCCATAAGACAAATGGGGATGAAAAATAGAATGATAAATCATTTTCAGGATTTTTTTTAGGGAAACGGAATTTAAGACGGCGAATAACTCCAAGGGACCTTGAAAGTTTGTTACCAATCAATTTAGCATGTTCATTCCACAAAATATTCTCATTAATAATAAACCCAAGATATCTACAGGTCAGAGCAATTTCCATTTTTTTAAATAAAGAAGGTAGATTTCCACATGCAACAAAAAGAATTGTGTCATCTGCAAATATTATGCATTAGCTTCAGATAAATAATATTTTAAATAGTCAATATAAATGAGAAAAAGCAGTGGTCCCATTATTGAACCTTGTGGCACTCCACACGGTGAAAGATGGCACTCTGATGTTACATTTGTATTTTGTACAACTTGAGCTCTATTAATAAGATACGAACGAAAACATTTTAAAGCCACATTACGTACCCCAAATGATTCAAGAATTTGGAATAATTTATCATGATCAACAGTGTCTTATGCCTTTTTAATGTCTAAAAGTAAAGCTGCGAGTATTAGGCCTTTATCAAATGCATCATTCACCCGGTGAACCAATTTAAGAATTGCAAGGTCCGTAGAAAGTCCTTTGCGAAAGCCGAATTGGGTATCACATAGAAGATTCTGCTCCTGGCGGTAATCATAAATTCTTTTATGAACTACTTTCTCATAAATCTTCGAAAAAAAAGGTAAAATAGAAATGGGTCGGTAATTACTCGGTTAATTTTTTGACTTCCCTTTCTGAGTGGGTAGCACTCGGGCTAATTTAAGTCTTTCTGGAAGAGTTCCCTCTTCAAGTGATAAATTAATCAGATGAGTCAAAATAGGAATAACAATTGTTTTTGTTGCTTTAACAACTTTTAACGATACTTCGTCTACTCCTCTTCATTTTTACAGAAACAAGGATACCAGTCGTCATCCATACTTTCCGAAGGTTACTTTTTTTTCTTTTTAACTTCTTTTAAGGGGCAACGTTTATCAAAATCAGCTAAAAATATATCCATGAACAAATTATAAGCCTTTTCTGCACATTTCCTTTTGAAAACTTCCGAAAAATCAATATGTTCCAAATTTACAGCCAGATTTTTCAAACTATTTTCTGATAAATCTCGATGTTCAATCTCATCTTTTGGTGGTCACCTCTTTAAACTATCAATTTTACTCATCGACATAAGGTGGTCTGATCCATCAGTAACAAGTACATCGGCCAATAAACCATTCAATAACTACCCAACAACAAATATATTATCTATTAAAGTTGCCGAATAATGCACTATTCTCGTTGGAATTGTTACTAAAGGGTACATATAAGACGGCAACATTGTGTTAAGGAAATCAACACGATCATCTGGATTTAATAAATCAATATTGAAATCTCCCATTAACACTACCTTTTTCTTTTGTTTTGCAACTTGTGACAGAAGACTTTCAAATACATCTAAAAAATCTTTCTTCGAAAATGATGGTACTTTTTTTTATTATTCCAAACAGTAGCTTTTCTGACCATGACGACCTTTTTTCAATAAACAATGTTTCGAGTTGACCTTCAAGCCAGAGTAAAAATCATGCCTTACCTCATAATCTACATCACTTCTTATTAAAGCGGCTAGTCCTCCTCTTTGCATAAAAGAGCGACGTTTATATTCAACCCTAAACCATGGAACACAAAAATACAAACAATGGTTGCGATTTAAGACACTCCAATGTCCACAACAAAGAACATTTAGCCGATGGGAATCCTTGGCAGTTCCAAAAAAATAAAAATTTCCATTACATATATCCCATTTTGTAAGATATTTAAGTTTGAACGTATAAACTATCATTCGGGTACTTTTTTAATCCAGCTTTAAATCCCGACTAACCAAACGAAACATCTGAAAACACATCATCAATAACTAATCTATTTTCCTCATAATTTTTCAATCGATCATGGGACCCTGACATGACCTAAATGCAAACAGAAATTGATAAAGAGTAGAAGCAGAGACAAAAAAAGTGAAGAGCATAAATGAGAAAGAGAAACAAAAAAGTAGGGTATCGCAAGCGGAAAATGGTTGAAAGAAATAAAGAGTGAGAACATTGCACTGCACAAACGGACATCAGAAAAGCAGTAATTAAGCTGATGATCCTTCATCGATAAGATCCTTTGCACTTCGTATTTTCCTGATATTCGGGCCCTGTTTGACAAAAATCCTTCCATCGATTGACCATGCGTTTTTTGAACCAAGTTTTTTTCGAGCCAAATCAAGCAAGTGTTTGCGCTTTCTCGTTAAGTACTCAGACACAAATATGCCAGTTTTTGCTAGTTTCGATTTTGCCATGAACACCGTTTTTGTAGCATCCAGATTAGGAAACACAACACAAACGGGAGACACGTTACAATTGTTGGAGACTGGATTGGATGGATTCTGTAACCGACGAAAGCTCAGGATGTGCGAATTTGCAATATCCGGTAGTCCTATTTTTCCCCAATAACTTATTTCACTGACATCTCAACACTGGCTCCTTGTGCTTGCTTTAAACCACTAAAAATAAGCGTATCCATTACCGTTTTATGTTCCATATCATCAAGTTTTAGTTCAGTAACTTCGATTCTGTCTTTCAGAGATGAAATTTGCTTTTTGAGCCCAGATGATATTTTTTCAAAAGCACTGAACTTTGCCAAGTATTCAACCAAAATTGAATCATGGATTTTACAGACGATGTCTTATGTAACTGATGATGCTAGCCCTGTAGAAGGTGCCGTGATCAAGTTGTCAGGAACCCTTTGTTCAATTTCATTTCTCAAGCCACTTCGCAGATTTTCAAGTTCTTTTTGAGCATTGTCCACAACGGAGGCAAGAGGAGCCCGATCCAAGTTTAACTTTTCTAAGTAAATATCCAGAAAAGTGGTAACTTCGCTGAATGCATTTGCTACTCCTTTTGGTTTTTTTCTTCACAGCTTCAACAAAATTTTCTTGGTATGGTTCAAGCTGAGATTCTTGAACCGTTAATACCTCATGCGTGCCGTAACAGAAAACAGCGTAGTGTGATCCGTTTTTCTTTTGAATAGTATCCACAATTCGAACCGGCCATTTTGGATATCCTTTGAATTTTGCAAATGCTAGTCCTCTAATTTCGAATCCTCAAGGCATATCGAATAATTAGAAAAATGTTACCTTTTAATTGCCTTTCTTATTTATAGACGTGCCAGCCTTCGTCTGTTTCTCATTAAAATTATCCAGAAAAAGTATCCAAAAAAGATTTAATTTCTTCATCACTGAGTAATTAGATGATATTTTTTCAAAAGCACTGAACTTTGCCAAGTATTCAACTAAAATTGAATCATGGATTTTACAGACGATGTCTTCTGTAACTGATGATGCTAGCCCTGTAGAAGGTACCGTGCTCAAGTTGTCAGAAACCCTTTGTTCAATTTCATTTCTCAAACCACTTCGCAGATTTTCAAGTTCTTTTGGAGCATTGTCCACAACGGAGGCAAAAGAAGCCCGATCCAAGTTTAACTTTTCCAAGTAAATATCCAGAAAAGTGGTAACTTCGCTGAATGCATTTGCTAGCTCCTTTGGTTTCTTTCTTCACAGCTTCATCAAAATTTTCTTGGTATGGTTCAAGCTGAGATTCTTGAACCGTTAATACCTCATGCGTGCCGTAACAGAAAACAGCGTAGTTTGATCCGTTTTTCTTTTGAACAGTATCTACAATTCGAACCGGCCATTTTGGATATCCTTTGAATTTTGCAAACGCTAGTCCTCTAATTTCGAATCCTCCAGGCATATCGAATAATTAGAAAAATGTTACCTTTTAATTGCCTTTCTTATTTATAGACGTGCCAGCCTTCGTCTGTTTCTCATTGAAATTATTCAGAAAAAGTATCCAAAAAAGACTTAATTTTTTTCGTCACTGAGTAATTAGATCCATTACTTTTACAAAACGTATCAGTTTACTCTATTGCGTAACACTGAAATCACTATTCAAAATATAATCCTTTTTCAACACTGTTCTTAACTGGACGAAGTCTGAATGAAGTGTGAAAAAAACAAAACAAATAAACACGCATCCATGATCTTTTTTTCTGGCAAAAGAAATACAAAACTATATAGAATTCTGTACATTTTAAAACTTATATCCAGTGATCTTAAGTGCTCATCAGCTATTGCAAGGGTGGCGGTTGGTTATTTTGTAGGCAAAAGGGGTGGAGATGCCTCAAAAATGCAATTTGAGGCCCAATCGTCCCAAGTGTCAACGAGCTTAGGCAGGGGCGTCGTTTGGTGGTATGTGCAGTTGTCCCCCCCAATAGTTTGCAGACAAAAATTATTCTATATTCCATGCCATTTAACTATCTGGATATGGACCCCTTTCCCCCCTTCGTAATAAAATGCTGGAGGTTTGCTCCTGAGTTTAGGAGAAGGCAACGTCCTCCTCCATACACTGGTTTGCCTCTCTCCCCCCCCGCCAACCTCAGTTTACCTCCCAAGCGTGTAATTAAGTTACTACGAAAAAAATCATGTCAAAACTATGATAAGCCTGCATAACTCAAGCATCCTGAGATACATGTCAGTTTTCTGTAATATAAAATTAAAAAAAAACTTTTTTTTAACTGAAAGTAAGGAGCAACATTAAAAATTAAAACGAACAAAAATTATTACAGATATGAGTGGGTTCTTCCCCTCGTTAATACCTCCCTCTTTGCGCTAAAGTTTGAATTTTTTTCAAATTCTTTAAGAATAACCCCCTGAATCACAAAGGCCGTTTAGTCAGAATAAATAGCTATTTTGAAAGAAGGCTACTAATAAAAATTTAGCGTAAAAGGCGATGTATCGGTGAGGGGGAGAATCCCCTCATATTTGTATTTATATATTTATATATATTTATTTATATTTATAATTTTTGTTTGTTCTAAGTTTTAGTGTTGCTACTGATTCAGCTGAAAAACTTGTCGCCCTTAGTTACATTAAATAGTTAAATAAATAATAGTTACATTAAATTTAATTTCTGATTGTTTTTTAAATAATACTGGGTAATCCAGCCCCCCTTCATGGAAAATTCCCTTCCCCTATGAAAATTACTTCCCTGGAAAGATCCTCCCAGGTGGTGTAATTTTCATTAGGATTTTATGACTTTAGGGGTTGTTTCTCCCTTTTTTGACAACAAGATAAATTTTCTCAGGCTTGATGGTAAGACTGAAATTGATAAAACTTGTATATTTGAAATCAGAATAAAAATCCGATTCTTTTGATGCATCTTTCTCTGTCAAAATTCCGTTTTTAGAGTATCGGTTACTATTGAGCCGGGTCTCTCCTTATTTGCAGTTCGTTACCACTGACTCTTTGATATCTTTGTCTTTATGGTACTATATGGCTCATTTTACATTCTTCATTGTAATTTTAACTTGATTTAGGATAATTGGCGCTAACTCTGTCCCTCCATGACTTTGATGAAATTACGCCACTGTCCTTCTATCATCAAACGAACTGTAACGAACTGTAGTAAGGAGCGACCCGGCTCAATAGTAACTAAAACTCTAAAAACGGAATTTTATAGCAATAGTTACATTAAAAGAATTGTATTTTAATGCTGATTTTAAATATATAAGTTTTGTTAAGTTTAGACTTACCTATCAAAAGTTACGAGCCTGAGAAAATTTGCCTTATTTTAGAAAATAGGGGGAAACATCCTTAAAATTCATAGAATCTTAACGAAAATCAAACCATCAAACAGTTCGTGGTAACGAACTGTAGTAAGGAGCGACCCGGCTCAATAGTAACCAAAACTCTAAAAATTGAACTTTGATATCAATAGCTACGTCAAAAGAATCGCATTTTAATGCTGATTTTAAATATATAAGTTTCATCAAGTTTAGTCCTACCTATCAAAAGTTACGAGCCTGAGAAAATTTGCCTTATTTAGGAAAATAGGGGGAAACACCCCATAAAAGTGGTAGGATCTTAACGAAAATGAAACCATCAGATTCAGCGTATCAGAGAACCCTATTGTAGAAGTTTCAAGCTCCTACCTACAAAAATGTGGAATTTTGTATTTTTTGCCAGAAGACAAATCACGGGTGCGTGTTTATTTGTTTTTTTTTTTTGTTTTTTTTTCTTTTCCCCAGGGGTCATCGTATCGACCAAGTGGTCCTAGAATGTCGCAAGAGAGTTCATTCTAACGGAAATGAAAAGTTCTAGTGCCCTTTTTAAGTGACCAAAAAAATTGGAGGGCATCTAGGCCCCCTCCCACGCTCATTTTTTTCCCAAAGTCAACGGATCAAAATTTTGAGATAACCATTTTGTTCAACATAGTCGAAAACCATAATACCTATGTCTTTGGGGATGACTTACTACTCCCCCAGAGTCCCTGGGGGAGGGGCTGCAAGTTACAAACTTTGACCAGTGTTTACATATAGTAATGGTTATTGGGAAGTGTACAGACGTTTTTAGGGGGATTTTATTTTGTTTGGGGGTGGGGCTGAGGGGGGGGGGCTATGTTGGAGGATCTTTCCTTGGAGGAATTTGTCATGGGGGAAGAAAAATTCAATGACAAGGGCGCAGGATTCTCTAGCATTACTATAAGAAAACAATGAAAAATAAACATGAAAACGTTTTTTCAAATGAAAGGAAGAAGTAGCATTGAAACTTAAAACGAACAGAGATTATTACGCATATGAGGGGTTCTAAAAATACTTTAGCATAAAGAGCGAGGTATTTAGGAGGAGATAAATACCTTATAAAGCCCATCTCTACTCGACTTTTTGTAGTCAATTACAGACAGTTGAAATTTTTGTTTCTGGCCCAAATCCCTTGGCTTATAAATGCAAGTTCACTTGCATAAGAGTCGAGGCAGATTGCAGGAAGCCCTTGTAGGCCTTGAATTGGACTCGTTATTTCCATTCATATTCATTTCTTTGGCGGGGTAATCAGTTGTAAATAGATTGCCAAATTTGTCAATATGCTGGCTGCTTCCCCCTTTCTGCGACCGTGAATTAACCTGAGAGAGAACCTCCAACAGGTTGAACCCAACCCACCGTGAATTAGCATGAGAGGGTTGAATCTAGTTCAGTGTTGTCGAGTGATAGCAACGAGAGGAACATTTTCAAGGAATTTAACCCGTAGTCAACCTGCGTGTGTTCCCCAGCGAGAACCTCCAACAGGTACGACTCTAGTTTGACATTTGTGAAGGGACACACATGCACGGAAAGGTGTAGCATAAATGGCAGACAGTAACAACGGCAATCAAAGGGATAAAATTAACCCTTGACTGGGCTGCCCACTTAATTCAACAATCTGTCGTGGCTTTTTTCTACAATTGGCCATGACTTCCACTTTTCCCACAACTATTCCCTCTTTTTTAAATTCAAAATTTATTCCATTATTCCAGCGGCACTTCATAAGGAAAGGGTGGTCGTATTAACTTTGAAGGGGGCTCATTCGATTGGAAATCGTAGCTCTAGTGCCCTTTTTAAGATTTAAAAGTGATCGGGGGGCAAATATCCTCTATGCCTTCCCCCTCCCCAAATGCATCCGATCAAAATTTTAAGACTGTCGTTTCGTGGGCATATATTGTTCTTATGAAAGGGGCGCTTGTATAAACTTCAGAGGGGGCTCATAGGCAACGTCTCAGAGCTCTGGGGAAAGTGTTTTATGTTATGTTCCTGGAATGTATAAATTTTTATGTAAAGGATGGTCGAACAAACTTCAGAGGTTGTAAACTTCAGAATTGTAAATCAAAAGTTCTAGTTATCTTTTTATGAGTCAGAAGTAATCTGAGGGCATCTACCCTCCTCCCTCCAACACACACACACTCAACTCCTTTTCCCCAAATGTATCAGATCAACTCATCAACTAGCCCTCTCCTCAACCCTTTTTCCCCCAATATGTCAGATAAAAAAATTTATACAGCCATTTTGTTCAAAATAGACCAAAGATCATAAAAAAAAAAAACTTCAAGGATAACACATCTCTCAGAACCCGGGGGCAAGTGATGTAAATTATGCCCCAGGGTATGTAGGGTTTTTATGGAAGGGATGACCGTATAGGGATAAACTTCACAAGGGGCTTATTCGATTGTAAATCGGAATTGTTAGTGCCCTTATTAAGAGTCAAAATTAATCGGAGTGAAACTAGCACCCCCCTAAGGCCTTTTCCCCCAAATGCATCGATCAAAATTTTAATATAGCTATTTTGTGAAAATAGTCTAAAGATTAAATTATGAAAAATCCAGGGCCAACACAACAACCCATAGCCCGGGAGCAAGTGTTGTAAGTTATAACCCGGGGGCATACAAAGTTTTATATAAGGGGTGGCCGCATAAACTTCAGAGATTGCTCATTTAATTGGAGACTGAAAGTTCTAGTTACATTTTTAATAGTAATCAAAAGTTATCATAAGGTATCTACCCCACTCACATGCCCACTTTTCCCCTAATGTGTCTGATCAACCTTTTGAGATAGTCGTTAAGTTTCAAATAGTCCAACGATCAGATGAAAGACTACTTGGGTTCAACATAACCCTCTATCAAATCCGGAGTAAGGGTTGCAACTTAGTTCCAGGAGACATAATGCGGTTCTTATGGAAGAGTTGGTCATATAAGCTTCGGAGGGGAGTCAAATGATAAAAGATTGAAAGTTCTAGCTCCCTTTTTCAGAGACAACTCTTTACCGTTGCCCATAGTAAAGACCATAAGGCTTCAATGTTTTATTATTCATTTATTATTTTTTTCCCAGGGGATCTTCATATGAAAGGGGTGATCTATAAACTTTGGAGGGGTCTCATTCGATTGGAAATTGGGAGTTCTACAACCATTTTTCAAAGTCAAAAGGGATCAGAGGGCAACAAGCCCCCCTCCCCTCGAACATTTTTTTTTCCAAAATGTGTCTGATAAAAATTTTAAGATAGCCATTTTCTTAAAAATAGTTCAAAGATGAGATAACAAAAACTCCGAGGTCGGCACAACCCCCGAGAGCAGGAAGGCAGGCGTTGTAAGTTATGCCCTTTAGGTATATATCGAAAGGGTGATGGTATCAACTTGAGAAGGGGCTCATTCCATAGGGATTTGTATATCTAGTTCTGCTTGTAGTAGTCAAAACATATCGGAGGGCAACTAGCCCCCACGTCCTTTTTCCCCAAAGCCGTCCATTAAAATTTTTTAGATAACCATTTCATTAAAATTAGTTCTAACTTCAGATAACAAAATCCAGGGTTGACACACACCCAGAGCCTGGGGACAGGCGTTGTGAGTTACACCCCAGGAGACATATATGGTTCTTATGGAAGAGATACTTGAATAAACTTCATACGGGGCTCATTTCAAAGAAAAATTGAGAGTTCTAGTTCACTTTTAATGGTTCAAAAGAGATTGGGGCCACTAACCCCCTCCCCCACACCTTTCCTCCCCAATCCATCCAATAACAATCTTGTTATTGACATTTTGCTCAAAATCGCTCAACAATCAGATAACAAAATTCTGAGGGGTACTCAACCCCCCGGGCAGGCACTGTAAGTTATGCCCTGGGGACATATATGGCTGTTACGAAAGGGGTGCTCGTATACATTTCAGAGGGGACTCATTTCATAGGAAATTCAAAGTTCTAGTTCACTTTTTAAGACAGATCAGAGGGGAGCTATCCCCCCAGGGCTCGATTCACAAATCCTATCCAATAAAAATTTTGAGATAGCCATTTTGTTAAAATTAGTTGAAACATCAGTAAAAAGCCGTAGGTTTGACACAAACTCCTAGTGCCTGTGGGCAGGCAATTCGGTTCTTATTGAACAAATGTTCGTGTGAACTTCTGAGAGAGCTCATTTGATTGGAAATTGAAAGTTCTAATTCCCTTTTAAGAGGCAAAAGTGACCAGAGGGCACCTACTCTTGCCCCGAGGCCATTAGTTTCCAAGTGCATCCGATTAGAATTTTAATATGGCGATTTTATCCAAACCAGTTTAAAAATCAAATAATGAAAATTCCGGGGTCGAAACAACCCCCCAGAGCCCGGGAACCAATATTGTAAGTTGTTACTGGGGGCATATGAAGCTTTTTATGGAAGGGGTGATCCAATAAACTTTTGAGGGGTCTCATTCAACTGGGAAGTGAAAGTTCTTTTTTCAATTCCTAAGAAGGAAGGAAGAGTGGACAAGCTGCCCCTTCCATGCCCTCTTTTCCCCAAATGCATCTAATCAGAATTTTGAGACGGCCATTATATCCAAAAAATTCAAAAGGTGAAGTAGTTAAAATAATTATGATTCGGCGGTTTACAAAACCTCTCACTACCCCACGGTAAGGGCTGTAAGTTATGCAAGTTGTCCATTGTTCATATATAATTTTTTTGTCGAAGGAGTATTCGAAGAGACTTTGGAAAAGACTCATTTGACTTAAATCAAAATTTCTAACTCTATTTTAAAATTCAAGGGTAACGGGACGGTAAGTAACCCTCCACACGCCTTTTTTTCTAAATACGTCCGATCAAAATTTTGAGTTTGCCATTTTGTCCAAATGTCGAATAGCTGTGGTTCCGGGTTCGAACACCCCCCAGCCCTGAGGGAAAAGGCTGTAAATTATATTAGCAGCACATAATTAAAATATAAAGCTTCTATAGAAGATTGTATAAACTTTGGAGGAAGTTCATTCGATCGAAAATCAAAATTTATTTTGCCCTTTTTAAGGATAGGACACGATCAAAAAATAAAAAGACCCTCCCCCTTCTGACTTTTTCTCCAAATGCATTTTATCAAAATTTTAAAATAGCCATTTTGTCCGAAATAATCCCAATGAAATTACTGTGACTTAGGGGTCTAGAAATACTCCATAGCCCCCAGGACAAAGATTTTTACTTTTGTCAGTTCACCAGTATTAGAATATGAGGTTTTTGTGGAAGGGATGGTCATATTAACTTTTGAGGGCTCTCATTCAATAGGATATTGACACTTCTAGCTTTTTTGAGAGTCAAGAGTGATAAATAAGCAACTATCCCACGTCTCACTTTCCCAAAGGGTGTCCGGTGAAAATTTCGAGATAGCCATTTTGTTCAAAATAGTTCAAAGGCCAAATAACGATGCTTCCACGGTTGAACACCTTCCCCGACCCCAGGGAAATTTCTCCGAGCTACGGAACCTAATTATTGTTACTTTGTGACACTGTTTACTTTGATACTTGGATTTAGTGATTTACGTGGCAGCTTCGATTTCAGGTGCAAGGGCTGTGAGTTTTGCAATTTGCTTATTGTTACTTTGTTTACTTTGATACATTGTTTACTTTGATTCTCTCTTTACCTTGATACTTTCCTACGTTGATATTGTTACTTTGTTATTGTTTTGATACTTTGATCAAAGTTTAATGTTGAAAAAAATTGATTTTGAAATTTAAAGAGCATCAAAAAAGGTGTAAAATAGACGTGTTCACCTTATCTTAGCTAAATTATATGACCCACTTGACAGTTTAATATGCACATCTATTCGTCCAAGTTTTAATAATATATGGTTTATTAAAGTTATAAAAGAGAAAACATAAAAATGTGTATTGTTTTTAGTAAAGTGCGAATTAAATTTCGGTCTTAAGAAGTCCAAGGGGTGTTATTCCTACTCTTCTTTGAGGTAATTTACACTTGTTTTGATCGCAGTTCTTACTAATTTTGATTTCGTTATTTTTAGTAATTCCTACTCTTTTGGGTTTCATTTATTTATTGATAGTAAATTATAGCAGTCTTTCACTTGAAAAATAATTTCACATCATTTATGGTTATATTTGATTTAGTACTTAAATAAACAAATTTTTTCAACTGTGAGTAAGGAGAAACATTAAAAATTTAAATGAACAGATATTATTACATGTGTGAAGGGGACTACCCCTTCATCAACAAATTGCTCTTCATGGTAAAGTGTTCTAGTACTTTTAAGAAAAGTATCTTATTGTTTTTATTGTTCTTAGGTTCTTATTATTTTAATTAAACGACCCTTAAAAGTTTCAGGAGCCGATCTCAAAGAATTGGGACGCTATTCCAACTTTATCGTAAAGAACTAGGTGTTAAGGAAGGGGCAATACCCTTAGTACGTGACAATTTCTGTTCGTTTTAAGTTTGACTGCTGCTCCTTACTTTCAGTCTAAAAAAAAATTTATATTTAATTTCTGATTGTTTTTTTTTAAATAATACCAGGAAACCTGGTCCCATCTCCACTGAGAAATACCCCTCCCTACGAAAATTTTCTCTAGACAATCCAATCCCGGTGAAAATTAGACAGTGACAATTACCCTTAACAGCTCTACGCGAAAAATATAGACGTGAAGAGAAAGCAAGACAAACAAAAGAATTTGGTTTAGAAAATCTGACAAATTACCAAAGTATATACTTTCCCCTGACAAATTCACCCCCAGAAGCTTCCCTCTCCAAGGTAGATTCCCCCGTGGAAAAACCTTAAGTAGAAACTTCGCCCCTCCCCATACGAAAATGAATACATACTTCCCAATAACAAACACTAGTTTGGAAAGTTTTATTACTTAAAAACCTTTTTCTAGGGGTTGTGGGGGGGGGGGTGTCGTGTTAAATCCAAATGTATAATTATTGGGCCCTTCAGTTATGATGAACAAAATAGCTATTTCAAACTTTCGATCGAACTTGAGGCAGGGAGGAGGCCTAGTTGCCCTCCAATCTTTTTGGTCAATTAAAAAGGGCAATAAAACTTTTAATTTTAGTTCAAATGTGCCCTTTAGCCAAATTTTATGACCACTGGGTTGACACAATTGCTCCTGGGGAAAAAAATAAACACACATCATTGATCTTTCTTCTGGCAAAAAATACAAAATTACACATTTTTGTAGACAGAAGCTTAAAAATTCTACAGTAGGATTTTCTGATATGTTGAATCTGATGGTATGGTAATGCTTCACCAAGATTCTATGATTTTTAGGGGGTTTCCCCCTTTTTTCGATAATCGGGTAACATTTCCCAGGCAACTTTGCTCGCATCTACATAGTGTGTTTTGATTTAGTTCAACCTCTCTCTCAATTCTCCCTGAAATGTTTACCTTAAGACCCTTTGCCATGATGGCAATTACAGTTGCAGTAGGTTTAGTAGTAGTATTAGTAGTAGCAGTGGTAAGAGTGGTAACAGTAGTAGTATCAGCAATAGTAGTTAGCAGACGCCTCTCGCTTTTTGTGGATCCCCTGTAATATTTTCGAATTTCATTTCTTATTCACGACAGTGAAAAACTCTATTAACTATGCCTCTAGGATGACATGAAACCTAGGGCCCATGGGTAAGTTATGTAAATTATGCAAATTGCCTATTGTGCACATATGGGATATATTATTGGGAAAAAGGAGAATTTCTGATGCTGGGTGGGTCCGAAGAGCCTAAAATTGTTGAATTGAAACTTTAGGCTACTTTGAGAGGGATGCTGTTAAATCAAAAGACCCTAATTGTATCAAGGTTATCAAAAAGGCGTATCAGTAATATCTCAGGAACAGCTGCTTGTGTTTAGTTGAAACTTTTAGCATGTACAGGAGGATGTTGAACTAACTAAAAGGCCCTGTAGTTGACATGAGGTGATTGAACAAAAACCTTATATGTGAACAATAATAAAAATAACTCTTTAAAAATATTAAAATTATACAGAGGAGTGAATAAAGGATAAAAAGAAAATACACAAACGAAGAAGAAAACATAAGAAGTAAGGAGCACCGAAAAATGAATTTACATACCATTTAACCAATGCATAACTAGGGAATTAGAAATTTAAGTCATATTTATTTTTTAAACAGGGATACAATTCAAGGGGAAATGAAATACACATTTTCTACGCTTTTGGAATCTTGATAAAAGCTCGTCCATTTCGTCCAAAGTAATATCAAAAATCCGTATGTTTTAGCGATAAGTATTGCTGAAAAAAGGGAAAGGACAAGCAAATTTTTACAATGTCTAAAGGATTGATTCCGAATGATAAGCCTTTCAGTCTTGTTAGAAAACTTCAAAGCCAGCATAATGAAAAATATATTGGATGGAAACATTGCACTGTAGAGGCCTCCTAGGCAATATTGCCTTTTAGTTTTAAAAGAATGCCATAAATCTTCCAACATTTTTCCTTAATAATTTGAATAACAAGAATTTATTATTCTTGATAGACACACTAATGGAAAGTCCTGGATAATTGAATGCATCAATGCAATTAATTGAGGGTGAACCGACTGGAAGGGAATCACTTTCTCCAGAACTTGGGAAAAATATCGTAAATTCGGTTTCTAAAGCCTCTTCGGAAAGACCATGTCAGATTGCAGAACATTTGCCACAGTTTGAAGTTAATCAAAATATTTAGCAAACAAAACGATATCATCAGCCTAAGATACATGGCTGACATCAATGTACTGATCAATCAGGAAAGGGTGAATATATCTAGTGGGTATTTGTACAGCGATATTAAATAAAACTTGACTAACAGTAGAGACTTGTTTGACCTTTCTCTTTATTGGAATTTCTCCGATAAGGTGAACACCAGAATGCACCTTAATATGAGAATTTTCAAGCCAATCCCACAAGCAAGAGCAAATGAAACGGCTGACACATTCGTGATTGTGCAAAATCTAAGGGAAGTCTCGAAGGAGACAAAATCTATGTGCTACTACTGCCACTACTCTTTCTACTACAACAACCGAGGCTAGGGGTATTAAGTTTAAAATTTCAAGCATTGTGAATTCAATCAGCCCACCTCCCATTGCTTTCTTAGGTACCCTCCCCCAAGCATATCCGATGAAAATTTTAAAATAGCCATTTTGGACAGTATAGTTTAAAGGTCAATTAACTATCCCTACAGGGATGACATGACCCCACAGTGCTTGGGGTAAGGGTGTTAAGCTATACAAGTTGATTATTGTTTACATATTGTGGTGTTTCTAAGGAAAATTTTATAATTTTTATGCTGAGTCTCTAAAACGTTTATAATTTTACAATGATACTTTCAGAAATTACTGAGGAGGATGTTGAATAAACTCAAAACACAATAAATGCGTGCTGGTTGTGAAAATGACATATCACGTATATCTATCATTCAACTGAGGGTATTAAGCTGAATGTTTTAGGGATCCCCTTCAACACTGTTCAATATTTTGAGATGGCTTCTTTCCCAGAGTTGTCAAAAGATTCAATAGCTAGGCCTCCAAGGATAACATTGCCCCCACATCTCTCAGGGTAAGAGTTTTAGGTTATGCAATTTGCCACTTGATTCCATATGGGATTTATTATTGGGAATTGTATAATGTTTGATCAAGGGTGGTTCCAATTAGGCTGAGGGTATTGAGGTAAAACTCTAGGGAATGTTAAGGGGTGATGCTTAAAAATGTCAAAACACGTTGTATACGTCCGGTTTGTCAAAAGTGCGTATCTACAATATCTCATGAACAGCTGAGGGTTTTATTTGGGGTGTTTTGGATAAAGAATAGCTAAGTCTCCGGCGATTTTATTACTCCCCAGAATACCATGAGGCAATGGTTGAAATTGATCCAATTTGCCCGCAGTTTTTGATGTGAAGGTGAAATGATGTTGATGTTGATGTTTAAGGTGAAATTCCTGGGTGTCAGGCTATTAAATGGGCTTATCTGCAATACCTAAGAAATGGCTAACAGTAATAACCTGAAATTTTCAGGGTTACAAATGTAGAAACTGTAACTGCGACTTCGACTGAAATTATGACAACTTGAAACAGTGGAAACAGGCAACTAGGTTACGACTATTTTGACTATTACTGTGATAGTAACAACATACAATTGTAACTTTCAGGGGTATAGCTGCAATATTTTTATTGTGGGAGTGCTCAAGAGGGGGTAAACAATCGAAAAAATGAGTACTAGTGCTTGGTTTCTACTAAAATTGTCGCGCTGCGCTGTCTAAGTAAAGATACAAGATAAGTCAAAGTATTACCACAGATTGTGTAACATTATACTGTGGCATATTCCCCACATTTGAAAAGCGACCGTATTTTAAATTATAAAGTATTCGAAAAACAAAGTTAGAATTATTAACTTATCTGTTGGACATTGCTGGAAAAAGAATATCAGGGATGATGGATTTTCCTGGTGATGGGGGGGGGTCGGTTTGTAAGGAGTTCAGTCAGAGGATCTTTCCATGAGGGGAATTTATTATGTGGGAATAGAATTTCCATGATGGGGGCACTGGATTTTCCAGCATTATTTAAAAAACAATGAGAAATTAAATGAAAAAAAAACAAGTATTTTCAACTGAAAGTAAGGAGTAACATTAGAACTTAAAACAAACTGAAATTGTTTCGTATATGTAGGGTTTGTCTCCTCCTCAATATCTCGCTCTTTGTGCTAAAATAGTTTCATTAATTTCAATTGAGTCCTTTATTCTAATTAAACTGCTGATTAATTAAAATTTTTAAAAAATTGGAAAAAAATAACTCTAGTGTAAACAACCAGGACTCTAAAAATATAAAAATAGGGACGAACAAAAAAGATAGCAACGAAGACCACACTGCCTTTCCATATCAAATAAACGCAACTTATAAACAATAGGGAATTTTTCCAAGACAGTGGGGAAATCCATTTCCCCTTCAATCCAAACCAGCCTTCCAAAATACCTCCTCCCTATATTTCAAACTTCAGTTTTGTCATATTTTAATTTAGCAATCAAACAGCTATGGTAAGCAAGTAAAAAAGTAGACATAGTAGACATTAAAAAGTCATGTTAATAAAAATTGCAATACATCGGGCTTTTACGGCAATATATGCGTTCTTACTCGTTATTTTTTTTTCCATAGACCGAACACGAAAATCAACTTAATCTTACTGAAGCATGTATGGTCTTTTCCACCGAATTTTCTTTGCATTATCATGATTCTAAAATAATCAGCAACAAAGACAAAAAGTCACTAGATCTTTCGAAAACACTCACTAACCAAAAAAAAAAAAAAAAAAAAAAAAAAATCTAGTGGCAGTAAAAGAAGGCAGCTTTATGCTACAAGCGGCATCTATTTTAATAGTCAGAATATCCAGTGCAACAAGTTTAAAGTTGGAAATCGTGCTTATAAAAATGGGAAAAGCAGTTAAAAAACGTAGTCACATAAGGCATGACGGTATTACTGGAAATCCAGAACCTTATGAAGAGACAAGCGATGAGTCTTTTTCAGCAGTACAAGATTCTGTCATATAAAGTATATTTGACCAAGTATGCAACTTGATTGTTATATCCATTAACCTATATGGGTATAAAGTTTATTTGTGATGCAAATAAGTGTTATATTTAGATTCAAGCTGGAATTCTGGGTATATATTTGCACATTAAGGGTTGAAGGTATTTTCTGTGTAGGCTCTAAGAAACTCGAAAATTTGTTAGAAAAACTGTAAAAACAAGGAAAGAGGTGAAGAAAAAGGTTTTTCTATTCAAAATGTGTTAACTATGATTTTTCTGCTTATTTTGGAGTAAAAATCATATTCTTAATATGTTTCCTCATGTCCATTTGGGACCCTAGGTTTATACTAGCCTACTGGTTGGCTAATTTAAGGATTTATAGCCTACAGGCCTATAGGCTGCACTATCAAATTGGTCATCTAGGCTAGCGGTATCCTTTCTTGTAGGCTTAAATTAAGTAAGGATAAATCCTTTATTCAAGTACAGGCTAGCAGTAGTTTGGTAAAATTCTTAACAAGCTTCTCTTTTCTCTAGTTTAGGGTAAAATAATAGACAAGCTAGTTTTTACTATCTTGGAAAGGGGATAGGCTAGGAAACCAAAACTTCTAGGTATGCATATACAGACTAATAAATGGGTAATATTCAAGTTTAGCTACTTTTCACTATCTTAGAAAAGGTTTTGTTACAAAGATGAAAAGTAAATTTTTGCAGTTCATATAATTGACTTTCCAATAAATTGAACATACTGCTTGATGCCTTTTTTATGTTCTTTGCAAATATTATATTCACTCCTACCATAGATTTCAATTTAAGTACTTTTTGACCTTACCTAAACTAACCTTATTATAAATAATTTTGGCACCAAGAAAGTATAGTATTATTTTGTTGAAATTTTAGTATCATTTTATCAAAATGACCAATAACTTGTACTTTAGTTGAAAATTTTTCAATTTTAAGAGCTCTAAAACTTGCAGTAGAAGCAATTATTATTTTTGTAAAGATCATAAGAAAAAATGCATTGAGTGGCATGTTTACTTTATTGGTAAGACAATTATATGAACCACCAAGAATTTATTGATGAAACTTCAGTAATGAATCTAGGGCCAATGAAATTTTGACAAAACAACATTTTATTTTAACTTTTAGTTTTCAGTTTATTTTTCTTTGTTTTTAGTTCTGAAAATGCAACTCCTGTTATTTGAGTAGAAGTTTTATCCTTAAAAATGAGTATTTTTTCTAAATTTAGGAAAAGTATTTGCATATCTTTGAAACCTCATAAATTGGGATTAAGTAAAGTTCTGAAGCTGAAAACTGTTTTCTTGTACTTTATTTAAGCAGAAAATTTATTTTGCAAGGTTTCACTTTCATAATATACATATCTTTAAAGATTGTCAAGGATAGTCTTTAAAGACTATCCTTGACAGAAGAGAAAAAGAATTGGTAGTTCCTGCTTCAAAATACCTTCCTGGGATATACTTTAGTCTGTAGACTTATCCCTGAAAGTTTCATTTTTGTAACCTAACCATTTTCAAAGATAGCAAAAAGTAGTTATGTTAGAATTTTACCAAAGGAGTAAAATTCTAGACATACTACATTTTGCTATCTTGAAAAAGGCTAGAAAAATTAAAGTTTTAGTATTAAGTACAGGACCAAATATATACTCCAGGAAAATGTTGTCAAGCTACTATGTTAATCCTCTTTGGATTTCTAATTCTGAAAAGTTTGCCAACTTGACAGCTTACTTGAAAAAATGAACCCCCCCGCTTTTAAAGACTCTTTTGTACAGGTTTTTTGTTGTGGGGGGGACTTCATTGTTACTAATTACTAGTTTCAGCGCAATGGTTCTCCTGTCCTCTTGTGTTTAACATTTTTTGAAGTTATTCCATTATTCATTCATTTCAATTTTTTGTTAATTAAAAGAGGGCCTTTCCGAAGCCAAGAGCGGGGGGTTAGCAAAAAAACAAAAAACTTGTACAAAAGAGTCTTTAAAAGCGGGGGGTTTGGGGGGCGGCAGCCCCCCAACTGCCACTTCTAATTCCTGTATGTTTTAAGGTTCGACTTTGGAACACAGCCTCTTTAACTCTTTAAGAAAACGAAGTTTTTTTTCATATTATTTCTGTACGTTTTTCTACAATCCATGGTGGATGTAATTTAATAATTCCTGTACTCCTCGTACAGGAATTAGGAGAGGAAGTTATATTCAAACTTCAGAACTTATTAACTATTTTTTATTCCATTAAAAAAATATTATTTACAAATTTCAACAGGATCACAAATATGCTAAAAATAAGACATAACAGCTTTTCCACTTATTACACCAACAAGTTAGGAATGGGTGACTACAATCTTCAAAAACTTTGTTTTTCAACATTTAAATTTTTTATAATTTTGTTTTTGTAAATTAAGATTTTTATGTTAAAACTTACGCATAGAGAAGAAAGATGGACTAGATATGTATAAGACTAGATATGATTTGCTGACTTGGCCTATGCAAGCACCATTGCTGCATATGAGAAAGTAAAACAAATGGTCATCTTTATTGGTGGTGTTTTGCTTTCACTTGAATTTTTTTTTTACTTTGTTAAAAGAAGAACTGGTAATATTACAACCAAACTATGGCAAAGTTAAATTATGATTTTTCATGCAAACCTGCTTCACAACCCCTGTGTTATGTCAGTCCAAATATAGCGACATGCTAAAACTGAATTTGTTGTTACAGTGGGATCATGAGTGACTTTTAGCTCCACAAGAGGACATCGTTGAGAAAGGTGTTGTCTATTTTTTTTTTTTTTTTCATTCAAGGATCAACGCTCATGTACATTTGACTACACTTTGAGTGGTCTCGCTTTTCTAATCATAGCACCCCTAAAACTACTTTCCTGTTTATATGGGTATCTCTGACTCGAAAAAAAGGTTAGGATAAAAAGATCTATAGGGTTTATTATAGTATCATAGCTTAAAACTCTATTAGCCTTTTCACTTTAGAGTTAACTGCAAATGAACAAGGGATATATGTCATATTTTATAAGACCATTCACTCCATTTTCAAATAAAGTAGATATTGATTATAATACCTTCCCATTGTCAGTATTTAATGGCCCTTTAATGAAAGGGTACAAGAGAAAAGGAGTCTTATTTCAATAAGAAGGGATGCCTTGCTGTAGTAAGGATTACTTGTATGTTATACCCCCTACCTAATATTCTTCATCTAATTATAATATTGGATTGTCAATAATTTTGGGATTTTCCATAATCTTGTTAATAAAATATTATATATTCATCATATTTTGATCCCAAAACTATGGAAAATCCTGGGTTCTAATTAGATGAAGGATATTAAGTAGATGGTATGCCATAAAAGTATGTAGTAAGGTACTGCATTCTAGCATTTTGCCCCTGAAAAGGCCTAAATGTTTTCAAACAAAAAAACTTGAATTACTTTATAAAACTTTATTTATTTATTAAAACTTTAGTGACTTTATTGGAAAAACTTGTATACTTTATATAGCCTCCAGTCTATTTTACGAGTGTGTGTTTTAAATGCCATAAATGAAAGGTTAAGCTTGGTGAAATTATTGTCCTAGGGCTTTACTATCGCGCTAGGGTTGTCTTGGGCTATTATGAGATGAAAGTTCAAGATTAGTTATTCAGTTTTTACCCATGAAGGATGATAGTTTGCCAAATAATATTCTGTTTAAAATAGTTGCTAAATGAAAAGCAGGACGTCCTCGAATAAAATTCATCTAGCTCTTTCTGTAAAGAATTGTGTTAAGTGTCACACACAGAAAAAAGGCATTTGGCAAAAAAATTTCATTTTGATTAACTTGGTACTTCAAAGACACTGGTAAGAGCCTTTTCCAGCACAAATATATTCAAATTATTCGAAAATGGGTATGAACAAGAATTTCAGAAGATACTAACTTTCATCAGTCACTTATCAACAGTCAAGGCATGTTCTTAGAAGGCCAGATCATTTGTCCTTCTTCTTTCTGGGTTTGGCTGATAATGTCTTAATGTTTGGTAATTACTTGAAAGACATTTGATGTACTTGCATATCAAGTTATTAGCTTTCTATTTTTGTAGTCTACCATAGGTGCCATTATTGCAGGAAACTGGTTACAAAAGAAAAACTTGACAATTATTGAGGAATATACGACCAAAGATAACACTATTAGATTCTCATTCTCCAGAAACTGTGCAAACATTAATTACACAAAGGTAAATTTAGCTCAGTCACACAACATAACTATTGTAAAATCAACCCCCAAGGGTTCTGAAGCAAATCCTAAAAATAGTTCAGATTCCCCATCTGCTGAATCAAAAGGATTCTGATTAGGCTAATCTCTACTACAATTGTAATAAGTAATGGGCTTTGTTTTGGGTAGAGACAAAGCAATGACTGATCAAAAGTTTTGGATACAAATCATTAGATTATCAGCCAAGAGGATTCTTGTTGACATTTAAAAGGTCAATTGCAAGCAAGAAGCTTGTTGACAAATACACTACCACGAAGGAGTAAATGAGAACTGACAAGTTATTGACATTGAAATTAATTAGAAATCAGTGTAAGGGTAAATGAATTATGACGAATTACCAACCCATATACCTGAATTGGTCATTAGAGGAAAAAGTAATGTGCAGGGACCAAGCTACACAGACAAAATTTGCAAAAGACAACACATAAATAGGTTTGAGTAAAGTAAAATTTAATTTCAAAATTTCTTTCACAGCATGGTTGCCAAATCTGAGTTTTGCGTCAAAATTAGTACTAGCACATAAAGCTTTGCCATCACTAATGTTCATATCAGGTGCATTTGACGTTCACATCAATCATAATCTATTGTACAAATACATAAATAAAATGAGTCAAACCCCAGTTAAAAAAAAGTAACTTCTGTAATTTTATTGTACAATTCAACAAAACTTGGGTAACTCTGGTAACTCTTAAGAAGTTTAAAAAAATAATTTGGGACCTTCATAGTAAAACATTCCTGTGAGAGTTATAGAAAAGATGTGTGTGAATGAACAAAAACAAGGTTAAAGCTAAGGAATAGGAACATATGGGGGAGAGGGAATTAAGCCCCATGCTCCTTGATTTTCATAAAGCTATGGCTACTAATGATTCAAATAGAACCTTGAAATTAGAGCCAAGATCAAAATAGAAAACGAAATTTGAAATCAAATAGAAAACGAAATTTGTATATTCTTTAATTGCAATTAATCAGAAGATTTTGACAAAAAAGGAGCGATGGAGGAGGCCTATTTACCCTCCAAGTTCTTGATTACTTGAAAAAGCAACTAGAACTTTTAATTTTTTACAAACGTTTTCATTGGTAAAAATATACGTAACTTACGAATTAACTTACGTGACGACCTTCTATATTCGTATATGAGGGGGTTCAATCCTCGTCGACACCTCGCTCTTTACACTAAAGCTTCGATTTTGTCTCAATTCCTTAAGAATGACCTCTGAATCCCAAAGGCCGTAAAATAAATAGTTGAAATTACTAAGAATATGTTAGCGTAAAGAGTGAGGTATAACGAGGAGGTAAACCTCTCATATGCATAGTAATTTTGTTCGTTTTAAGTTTTAATGCTGCTCCTTACTTTCAGTAGAAAAAAACTTTTCATATTTATTTTTCCTTTGCTTTTTCAAATAATGCTAGAGAATCCTTCATTGAAATTCTCTTCCCCCATGAAAAGTTTCTCCATGGAAATATCCTCCCACGTAACCCCCCCCTCCTCAACTCTCCCCCCTAAACCAAGAAAATCCCCCCGAAAACGCCTGTACACTTCACAGTAACCATTACTATATGTAAACACAGGTCAAAGTTTGTAACTTGCAGCCCCTCCCACTGGGACTGTGGGGGAATAAGTCGTCCCTAAAGACATAGTTATTTGCTTTTTCGACTATGGTGAATAAAATGGCTATCTCAGATTTTGATCTGGTTACTTTTGGGAAAAAATGAGCATTGGAGGGGGCCTAGGTGCGCTGCAATTTTTTTGTTCACTTTAACAGGCCACTAGAACTTTTAATTTCTGTTAGAATGAGCCTTCTCACGACATTCTAGGACCACTTAGTTGATACGATCATCCCTGGGGAAAAAACAAACAAACAAATAAACACGCATCCATGATCTGTCTTCTGGCAAAAAATGCGAAATTCCACATTTTTGTAGATAGGAGATTGAAACTTCTTCAATAAGGTTCTCTGATATGCTGAATCTGATGGTGTGATTTTTATTAAGATTGTATGACTTTTAGAGGGTGTTTCCCCCTATTTTCTAATATGAGGCAAATTTTCTCAGGCTCCTAACTTTTGATGAGTATAACTGATCTTGATGAAACTTATATATTTAAAATCAGCATTAAAATACGATTCTTTTGATTTAACTATTGGTATCAAAATTCCTTTTTTAGAGTTTCGGTTACTATTGAGCTGGGTTGCGCCTTACTACAGTTCGTTACCACGAACTGTTTGACTTGACTGAGGAAATCTACTGGAATTGGCTCCAGATAATCCGCTCTAGTATGGTTCAGACATTTGTCGAAGTCTGGTATATCTGGCGTATCTGAAAAGCAGGGAATCACAAACCGCAGAGTTACACTGGTTGCACAGCTTACCAGAATAGTTCATTCAGACATGCAGCATATCATGATAAAATGTTGATTGGGGATGATTTGGGCAACTATTCATGATTTCCCTAACTTTCAAGCCATGCATGTTCACTCTTAGGTTTTTGTCATAAAATTTTGTGTATAAATCTTGACTGTGTGAACGTAATCATTTTTGCTCTTATAGCAGAAAAGCTAAACATAGTTCTGTGGGCCAGATTGATGTACTGGGCTAATTTTTCAGCCCAGTACATGGGCAAAATTAATACTAATTTTTGAAGCTGGCAGATTTATGCTGGAATGCAGACTTTGGCATATCTGACAATGATGGTTGTAAAAGTGGCAGATAACAAGGGGGACATGGATTAGACAGTAATTAATCCATAGACATGGATTAGTGCTTGCACATTTCGGTAGTTGTTCAGCTGTTACAATTACTGAGTTAGTTTTTTTTTTGTCTCTAAAATGAAAAAAATTCATGTTGCTGGTCGTCAGTAAATTAAAATCAAAACATGCATTAATTCAGAAGCGTTCAAAAATTAAATAAAAAACCAGCTTTTTTTTAACTGAAAGTAAGAAGCGATATTAAAACTTAAAACGAACAGAAATTTTCCGTATATGAAAGGGGCTGTTCCCTCCTTTCTGATACATTTGTCTTCTTTGGCTTAAATGAAATTTGGAATGTGCAAGGGTTTACAGTAAAATCTGATAGCGATGAGGACATTTTGCAGCTTAATGCAAAAAACATATTTTGACTGCCAATTTTGTAGTATAATTGCAATTTTTGACTGGGATCATGTAAAATCTGCTCTTCTCATTTTTGATTTCAATGTAATATGAAATCACTATTTGATTTCAAATAGTTCGTTGCCAGGAACTATTTGACTGCAGCAGTCAGCCACCCAAAGATCTTTAAAATGTTGTGTAACAAGCAGAAGCTTTTCCTTGAAATTTTATTTTTTTTTAATTATTTTTTTTATAGAAGTTAAGAGTGAAGTTGAAACTTAATTAAATTAAAAAAAAGTTTTTTTTTACTGAAAGTAAGGAGCGACATTAAAACCATAAAACGAACAGAAATTAATCCGTATATGAAATGGGCTGTTCCCTCATCAACGCTCCGCTCTTTACGCTAAAGTTATTTTTTCTGTTTTAAAAAGGAGAGATGAGAGAAAGAGTCAAACTTTAGCGTAAAGAGCGGGGCGTTGACCTACGTATTGTAACCTACCTTAAATAATGTAAAAGTTCGTTATTTCTGTATGATTTCCTTGTCTTGTCTTCTAACTGGTTTAACTAACACCTCGAGGCAGATGCTGCAAGACAGTTCTGAGCCCAACAAGTCAATTTGTTTCTTCCTTAAGGGCTTGAACTTACGGTTCTTGATAACGGTTCTTCCTAAGATTCTTGAATCTTGACGGATTTGAGATTCCAGTATGGATATTTTTTGTTCCAGTAAGGATATCATCTGTTTAAGCTTCTCCACAGATGCCTCTGTAAGTTGACATTTTGATTCCAGTAAGGATATCAGCTGTTTATTAAGCATTTCAATTTTTTCGTTTGCCCATTTCGCTAGTTGTTCAGCTGCTACAATTTACTGAGTTAGTTTTCTTGTTTGTTTTTTTGTCTCCAAAATGAAAAAAAAACATGTTGCTGGTGGTCAGTAATTAAAATTAATCTTTAATGAGATGGCAGTTCACAGAAGATTATGCTGTCAAAGAATCTACTGAAAAAAACAAACAATTGTAACCTACCTTAAATAATGTAAAGTTTCTACATAATTTCCTTGTCTTCCAGCGTTCTATTAAGGTGGATATTAATTACCATGAAAACTATATTAGAAATAGTTTATTCCTGAAAAAAAAACTTAAAGTATAAGCCCAGAATTTCTCATTCAGCTATTTGAACTTTTTTCGTCTCATTCTTATTTTTATTTTAAATGTAAAGCTACAAAAAATTTAGAAAATAGTCATGAGTTCATTTTTAGCTCTTGAAGCACGTTCGATACTGTAAATCTCATTTTTTCGAGTTCCAGTGTTGGCTAAAAGTCTCAAAGACAAAGGGTCCATTATAAATTTTTCCAGCATCACAGGAAGCTTCCGAATTATTTTTTTTTTTTTTGAAAATTGAAAGGGGATCTTAAACGTGTCAACAGTTTGAAAAGCTAACCAGGGGCTAGTTTAAAACAACGAAAATCTATAATCTCTTTCTAATTGTTGAGCAAAACATTGTCTAATTTATGTGCACACAACACAAAAAATGTACATCCTGTGTCTAAAAGGGTTTCAATCAAATCAGTTAGCACGATAGGAAACTTCCAAAGATGACAAATTATTTAATGATACTTCTTTTGAGCTGATTTTAATGTTCCAAGGCGTACGAAAATATTTTTAGGGGCTGCCCTTTCTTTAACTTCAAATAATTCTGCTCTGTTCAATAAAAAACACAATTTATATTTTCTAATTATGTGAGTTTCATTAAATCTGAATATATATCTCTCTGTCCGGCATAAGACAGGAGAAGTTAAATGGCTTTTCTAAGATTTCTGGGAAAGTAGGAGTCGGCTTTCAGCTTTCTATCGATCATTTAGATCTTTTATCAAAGCTATACAAGCTATGTCAACACCACCCGATCAGTTCTGAACAGTTTGGCGACAAAAACAAAAAAATTATTGTAATGGACAAGATAGGGTGGTTCATTAAGGTACCAAACAGCCCTAAACAAAATGAAAAAATAGTTTTTTGAATGAAGGTAAAAAGTTAGATTAAAACACAAAACGAATAGAAATTATCCTGCACATTAGGAGTGTTTCTGTCACACTAATCCTCCACTCCATCCGCCAAATTTCAACTAGTGCTAACTGAAAAGATTGTAGAGTGTGAGAAATATAGCCAGTTATCAGTTGTTTGTTACTTATTCAATGATTGCCTTTCAAAAGCCTTAAGTTAAAAGTTCTATTGTTAGGAGAAAATATAATTGTTTTTTCTTGTTACTCCGTCCCATACCCCGTTCTAGTTACGGGGTAATGTGGAATAAAGCGCCATCACGCTGTTCTTCTATTTAAGCATTCGAACTTGAAGAGTTTGTGGAAAAGGGTCAAATGTCAGCATAAAGAAGTGGATTAAGAGGGCAGCAGCTTTCCTTATATGCAACATAATTTTTGTCTGTTTCGTGTTTTGATGTCCCTCTTTTCATTTATAGACAAAGCCATTGCCGTGATGATCTAAACTTTAACTAAAGATGGAATTCAGCCTCATCAAAATCTTTTGTAAATGGGGTTGAAGATAGCTTCAACAAGAAAGTAAAGAAGCTCTGTGCTTGGGCTTAATTTTTCTTTGAGACGCCAATCTTCTCCTGTATAAATAAAGGAGAATATAGTCATTTGATAACTGTTAAGCTATGCTGACAACATTGTTGTGCTTATATTTAAAATCTTAAGCACGTAGACATAGAGCTTCTGCTGTTTGAAGAGTCTATTTTTATTCTTTTCTAAAAAAAGCTCAATTGTATAAGAAAATTTTATAATTTTTATGCTGAGTCTCTAAAACGTTTATAATTTTACAATGATACTTTCAGAAATTACTGAGGAGGATGTTGAATAAACTCAAAACACAATAAATGCGTGCTGGTTGTGAAAATGACATATCACGTATATCTATCATTCAACTGAGGGTATTAAGCTGAATGTTTTAGGGATCCCCTTCAACACTGTTCAATATTTTGAGATGGCTTCTTTCCCAGAGTTGTCAAAAGATTCAATAGCTAGGCCTCCAAGGATAACATTGCCCCCACATCTCTCAGGGTAAGAGTTTTAGGTTATGCAATTTGCCACTTGATTCCATATGGGATTTATTATTGGGAATTGTATAATGTTTGATCAAGGGTGGTTCCAATTAGGCTGAGGGTATTGAGGTAAAACTCTAGGGAATGTTAAGGGGTGATGCTTAAAAATGTCAAAACACGTTGTATACGTCCGGTTTGTCAAAAGTGCGTATCTACAATATCTCATGAACAGCTGAGGGTTTTATTTGGGGTGTTTTGGATAAAGAATAGCTAAGTCTCCGGCGATTTTATTACTCCCCAGAATACCATGAGGCAATGGTTGAAATTGATCCAATTTGCCCGCAGTTTTTGATGTGAAGGTGAAATGATGTTGATGTTGATGTTTAAGGTGAAATTCCTGGGTGTCAGGCTATTAAATGGGCTTATCTGCAATACCTAAGAAATGGCTAACAGTAATAACCTGAAATTTTCAGGGTTACAAATGTAGAAACTGTAACTGCGACTTCGACTGAAATTATGACAACTTGAAACAGTGGAAACAGGCAACTAGGTTACGACTATTTTGACTATTACTGTGATAGTAACAACATACAATTGTAACTTTCAGGGGTATAGCTGCAATATTTTTATTGTGGGAGTGCTCAAGAGGGGGTAAACAATCGAAAAAATGAGTACTAGTGCTTGGTTTCTACTAAAATTGTCGCGCTGCGCTGTCTAAGTAAAGATACAAGATAAGTCAAAGTATTACCACAGATTGTGTAACATTATACTGTGGCATATTCCCCACATTTGAAAAGCGACCGTATTTTAAATTATAAAGTATTCGAAAAACAAAGTTAGAATTATTAACTTATCTGTTGGACATTGCTGGAAAAAGAATATCAGGGATGATGGATTTTCCTGGTGATGGGGGGGGGGTCGGTTTGTAAGGAGTTCAGTCAGAGGATCTTTCCATGAGGGGAATTTATTATGTGGGAATAGAATTTCCATGATGGGGGCACTGGATTTTCCAGCATTATTTAAAAAACAATGAGAAATTAAATGAAAAAAAAACAAGTATTTTCAACTGAAAGTAAGGAGTAACATTAGAACTTAAAACAAACTGAAATTGTTTCGTATATGTAGGGTTTGTCTCCTCCTCAATATCTCGCTCTTTGTGCTAAAATAGTTTCATTAATTTCAATTGAGTCCTTTATTCTAATTAAACTGCTGATTAATTAAAATTTTTAAAAAATTGGAAAAAAATAACTCTAGTGTAAACAACCAGGACTCTAAAAATATAAAAATAGGGACGAACAAAAAAGATAGCAACGAAGACCACACTGCCTTTCCATATCAAATAAACGCAACTTATAAACAATAGGGAATTTTTCCAAGACAGTGGGGAAATCCATTTCCCCTTCAATCCAAACCAGCCTTCCAAAATACCTCCTCCCTATATTTCAAACTTCAGTTTTGTCATATTTTAATTTAGCAATCAAACAGCTATGGTAAGCAAGTAAAAAAGTAGACATAGTAGACATTAAAAAGTCATGTTAATAAAAATTGCAATACATCGGGCTTTTACGGCAATATATGCGTTCTTACTCGTTATTTTTTTTTCCATAGACCGAACACGAAAATCAACTTAATCTTACTGAAGCATGTATGGTCTTTTCCACCGAATTTTCTTTGCATTATCATGATTCTAAAATAATCAGCAACAAAGACAAAAAGTCACTAGATCTTTCGAAAACACTCACTAACCAAAAAAAAAAAAAAAAAAAAAAAATCTAGTGGCAGTAAAAGAAGGCAGCTTTATGCTACAAGCGGCATCTATTTTAATAGTCAGAATATCCAGTGCAACAAGTTTAAAGTTGGAAATCGTGCTTATAAAAATGGGAAAAGCAGTTAAAAAACGTAGTCACATAGGGCATGACGGTATTACTGGAAATCCAGAACCTTATGAAGAGACAAGCGATGAGTCTTTTTCAGCAGTACAAGATTCTGTCATATAAAGTATATTTGACCAAGTATGCAACTTGATTGTTATATCCATTAACCTATATGGGTATAAAGTTTATTTGTGATGCAAATAAGTGTTATATTTAGATTCAAGCTGGAATTCTGGGTATATATTTGCACATTAAGGGTTGAAGGTATTTTCTGTGTAGGCTCTAAGAAACTCGAAAATTTGTTAGAAAAACTGTAAAAACAAGGAAAGAGGTGAAGAAAAAGGTTTTTCTATTCAAAATGTGTTAACTATGATTTTTCTGCTTATTTTGGAGTAAAAATCATATTCTTAATATGTTTCCTCATGTCCATTTGGGACCCTAGGTTTATACTAGCCTACTGGTTGGCTAATTTAAGGATTTATAGCCTACAGGCCTATAGGCTGCACTATCAAATTGGTCATCTAGGCTAGCGGTATCCTTTCTTGTAGGCTTAAATTAAGTAAGGATAAATCCTTTATTCAAGTACAGGCTAGCAGTAGTTTGGTAAAATTCTTAACAAGCTTCTCTTTTCTCTAGTTTAGGGTAAAATAATAGACAAGCTAGTTTTTACTATCTTGGAAAGGGGATAGGCTAGGAAACCAAAACTTCTAGGTATGCATATACAGACTAATAAATGGGTAATATTCAAGTTTAGCTACTTTTCACTATCTTAGAAAAGGTTTTGTTACAAAGATGAAAAGTAAATTTTTGCAGTTCATATAATTGACTTTCCAATAAATTGAACATACTGCTTGATGCCTTTTTTATGTTCTTTGCAAATATTATATTCACTCCTACCATAGATTTCAATTTAAGTACTTTTTGACCTTACCTAAACTAACCTTATTATAAATAATTTTGGCACCAAGAAAGTATAGTATTATTTTGTTGAAATTTTAGTATCATTTTATCAAAATGACCAATAACTTGTACTTTAGTTGAAAATTTTTCAATTTTAAGAGCTCTAAAACTTGCAGTAGAAGCAATTATTATTTTTGTAAAGATCATAAGAAAAAATGCATTGAGTGGCATGTTTACTTTATTGGTAAGACAATTATATGAACCACCAAGAATTTATTGATGAAACTTCAGTAATGAATCTAGGGCCAATGAAATTTTGACAAAACAACATTTTATTTTAACTTTTAGTTTTCAGTTTATTTTTCTTTGTTTTTAGTTCTGAAAATGCAACTCCTGTTATTTGAGTAGAAGTTTTATCCTTAAAAATGAGTATTTTTTCTAAATTTAGGAAAAGTATTTGCATATCTTTGAAACCTCATAAATTGGGATTAAGTAAAGTTCTGAAGCTGAAAACTGTTTTCTTGTACTTTATTTAAGCAGAAAATTTATTTTGCAAGGTTTCACTTTCATAATATACATATCTTTAAAGATTGTCAAGGATAGTCTTTAAAGACTATCCTTGACAGAAGAGAAAAAGAATTGGTAGTTCCTGCTTCAAAATACCTTCCTGGGATATACTTTAGTCTGTAGACTTATCCCTGAAAGTTTCATTTTTGTAACCTAACCATTTTCAAAGATAGCAAAAAGTAGTTATGTTAGAATTTTACCAAAGGAGTAAAATTCTAGACATACTACATTTTGCTATCTTGAAAAAGGCTAGAAAAATTAAAGTTTTAGTATTAAGTACAGGACCAAATATATACTCCAGGAAAATGTTGTCAAGCTACTATGTTAATCCTCTTTGGATTTCTAATTCTGAAAAGTTTGCCAACTTGACAGCTTACTTGAAAAAATGAACCCCCCCGCTTTTAAAGACTCTTTTGTACAGGTTTTTTGTTGTGGGGGGGACTTCATTGTTACTAATTACTAGTTTCAGCGCAATGGTTCTCCTGTCCTCTTGTGTTTAACATTTTTTGAAGTTATTCCATTATTCATTCATTTCAATTTTTTGTTAATTAAAAGAGGGCCTTTCCGAAGCCAAGAGCGGGGGGTTAGCAAAAAAACAAAAAACTTGTACAAAAGAGTCTTTAAAAGCGGGGGGTTTGGGGGGCGGCAGCCCCCCAACTGCCACTTCTAATTCCTGTATGTTTTAAGGTTCGACTTTGGAACACAGCCTCTTTAACTCTTTAAGAAAACGAAGTTTTTTTTCATATTATTTCTGTACGTTTTTCTACAATCCATGGTGGATGTAATTTAATAATTCCTGTACTCCTCGTACAGGAATTAGGAGAGGAAGTTATATTCAAACTTCAGAACTTATTAACTATTTTTTATTCCATTAAAAAAATATTATTTACAAATTTCAACAGGATCACAAATATGCTAAAAATAAGACATAACAGCTTTTCCACTTATTACACCAACAAGTTAGGAATGGGTGACTACAATCTTCAAAAACTTTGTTTTTCAACATTTAAATTTTTTATAATTTTGTTTTTGTAAATTAAAATTTTTATGTTAAAACTTATGCATAGAGAAGAAAGATGGACTAAATATGTATAAGATTAGATATGATTTGCTGACTTGGCCTATGCAAGCACCATTGCTGCATATGAGAAAGTAAAACAAATGGTCATCTTTATTGGTGGTTTTTTGCTTTCACTTGAATTTTTTTTTTTACTTTGTTAAAAGAACTGGTAATATTACAACCAAACTATGGCAAAGTTAAATTATGATTTTTCATGCAAACCTGCTTCACATCCCCTGTGTTATGTCAGTCCAAATATAGCGACATGCTAAAACTGAATTTGTTGTTACAGTGGGATCCTGAGTGACTTTTTGCTCCACAAGAGGACATCGTTGAGAAAGGTGTTGTCTATTTTTTTTCATTCAAGGATCAACGCTCATGTACATTTGACTACACTTTGAGTGGTCTCGCTTTTCTAATTATAGCACCCCAAAAACTACTTTCCTGTTTATATGGGTATCTCTGACTCGAAAAAAAGGTTAGGATAAAAAGATCTATAGGGTTTATTATAGTATCATAGCTTAAAACTCTATTAGCCTTTTCACTTTAGAGTTAACTGCAAATGAACAAGGGATATATGTCATATTTTATAAGACCATTCACTCCATTTTCAAATAAAGTAGATATTGATTATAATACCTTCCCATTGTCAGTATTTAATGGCCCTTTAATGAAAGGGTACAAGAGAAAAGGAGTCTTATTTCAATAAGAAGGGATGCCTTGCTGTAGTAAGGATTACTTGTATGTTATACCCCCTACCTAATATTCTTCATCTAATTATAATATTGGATTGTCAATAATTTTGGGATTTTCCATAATCTTGTTAATAAAATATTATATATTCATCATATTTTGATCCCAAAACTATGGAAAATCCTGGGTTCTAATTAGATGAAGGATATTAAGTAGAGGGTATGCCATAAAAGTATGTAGTAAGGTACTGCATTCTAGCATTTTGCCCCTGAAAAGGCCTAAATGTTTTCAAACAAAAAAACTTGAATTACTTTATAAAACTTTATTTATTTATTAAAACTTTAGTGACTTTATTGGAAAAACTTGTATACTTTATATAGCCTCCAGTCTATTTTAAGAGTGTGTGTTTTAAATGCCATAAACAAAAGGTTAAGCTTGGTGAAATTATTGTCCTAGGGCTTTACTATCGTGCTAGGGTTGTCTTGGGCTATTATGAGATGAAAGTTCAAGATTAGTTATTCAGTTTTTACCCATGAAGGATGATAGTTTGCCAAATAATATTCTGTTTAAAATAGTTGCTAAATGAAAAGCAGGACGTCCTCGAATAAAATTCATCTAGCTCTTTCTGTAAAGAATTGTGTTAAGTGTCACACACAGAAAAAAGGCATTTGGCAAAAAAATTTCATTTTGATTAACTTGGTACTTCAAAGACACTGGTAAGAGCCTTTTCCAGCACAAATATATTCAAATTATTCGAAAATGGGTATGAACAAGAATTTCAGAAGATACTAACTTTCATCAGTCACTTATCAACAGTCAAGGCATGTTCTTAGAAGGCCAGAACATTTGTCCTTCTTCTTTCTGGGTTTGGCTGATAATGTCTTAATGTTTGGTAATTACTTGAAAGACATTTGATGTACTTGCATATCAAGTTATTAGCTTTCTATTTTTGTAGTCTACCATAGGTGCCATTATTGCAGGAAACTGGTTACAAAAGAAAAACTTGACAATTATTGAGGAATATACAACCAAAGATAACACTATTAGATCTCCAGAAACTTTTATTCTCATTCTCCAGAAACTGTGCAAACATTAATTACACAAAGGTAAATTTAGCTCAGTCACACAACATAACTATTGTAAAATCAACCCCCAAGGGTTCTGAAGCAAATCCTAAAAATAGTTCAGATTCCCCATCTGCTGAATCAAAAGGATTCTGATTAGGCTAATCTCTACTACAATTGTAATAAGTAATGGGCTTTGTTTTGGGTAGAGACAAAGCAATGACTGATCAAAAGTTTTGGATACAAATCATTAGATTATCAGCCAAGAGGATTCTTGTTGACATTTAAAAGGTCAATTGCAAGCAAGAAGCTTGTTGACAAATACACTACCACGAAGGAGTAAATGAGAACTGACAAGTTATTGACATTGAAATTAATTAGAAATCAGTGTAAGGGTAAATGAATTATGACGAATTACCAACCCATATACCTGAATTGGTCATTAGAGGAAAAAGTAATGTGCAGGGACCAAGCTACACAGACAAAATTTGCAAAAGACAACACATAAATAGGTTTGAGTAAAGTAAAATTTAATTTCAAAATTTCTTTCACAGCATGGTTGCCAAATCTGAGTTTTGCGTCAAAATTAGTACTAGCACATAAAGCTTTGCCATCACTAATGTTCATATCAGGTGCATTTGACGTTCACATCAATCATAATCTATTGTACAAATACATAAATAAAATGAGTCAAACCCCAGTTAAAAAAAAGTAACTTCTGTAATTTTATTGTACAATTCAACAAAACTTGGGTAACTCTGGTAACTCTTAAGAAGTTTAAAAAAATAATTTGGGACCTTCATAGTAAAACATTCCTGTGAGAGTTATAGAAAAGATGTGTGTGAATGAACAAAAACAAGGTTAAAGCTAAGGAATAGGAACATATGGGGGAGAGGGAATTAAGCCCCATGCTCCTTGATTTTCATAAAGCTATGGCTACTAATGATTCAAATAGAACCTTGAAATTAGAGCCAAGATCAAAATAGAAAACGAAATTTGAAATCAAATAGAAAACGAAATTTGTATATTCTTTAATTGCAATTAATCAGAAGATTTTGACAAAAAAGGAGCGATGGAGGAGGCCTATTTACCCTCCAAGTTCTTGATTACTTGAAAAAGCAACTAGAACTTTTAATTTTTTACAAACGTTTTCATTGGTAAAAATATACGTAACTTACGAATTAACTTACGTGACGACCTTCTATATTCGTATATGAGGGGGTTCAATCCTCGTCGACACCTCGCTCTTTACACTAAAGCTTCGATTTTGTCTCAATTCCTTAAGAATGACCTCTGAATCCCAAAGGCCGTAAAATAAATAGTTGAAATTACTAAGAATATGTTAGCGTAAAGAGTGAGGTATAACGAGGAGGTAAACCTCTCATATGCATAGTAATTTTGTTCGTTTTAAGTTTTAATGCTGCTCCTTACTTTCAGTAGAAAAAAACTTTTCATATTTATTTTTCCTTTGCTTTTTCAAATAATGCTAGAGAATCCTTCATTGAAATTCTCTTCCCCCATGAAAAGTTTCTCCATGGAAATATCCTCCCACGTAACCCCCCCCTCCTCAACTCTCCCCCCTAAACCAAGAAAATCCCCCCGAAAACGCCTGTACACTTCACAGTAACCATTACTATATGTAAACACAGGTCAAAGTTTGTAACTTGCAGCCCCTCCCACTGGGACTGTGGGGGAATAAGTCGTCCCTAAAGACATAGTTATTTGCTTTTTCGACTATGGTGAATAAAATGGCTATCTCAGATTTTGATCTGGTTACTTTTGGGAAAAAATGAGCATTGGAGGGGGCCTAGGTGCGCTGCAATTTTTTTGTTCACTTTAACAGGCCACTAGAACTTTTAATTTCTGTTAGAATGAGCCTTCTCACGACATTCTAGGACCACTTAGTTGATACGATCATCCCTGGGGAAAAAACAAACAAACAAATAAACACGCATCCATGATCTGTCTTCTGGCAAAAAATGCGAAATTCCACATTTTTGTAGATAGGAGATTGAAACTTCTTCAACAAGGTTCTCTGATACGCTGAATCTGATGGTGCGATTTTCATTAAGATTGTATAACTTTTAGAGGGTGTTTCCCCCTATTTTCTAATATGAGGCAAATTTTCTCAGGCTCGTAACTTTTGATGAGTATAACTGATCTTGATGAAACTTATATATTTAAAATCAGCATTAAAATACGATTCTTTTGATGTAACTATTGGTATCAAAATTCCATTTTCAGAGTTTGGGTTGCTATTGAGCTGGGTTGCTCCTTACTACAGTTCGTTACCACGAACTGTTTGACTTGACTGAGGAAATCTACTGGAATTGGCTCCAGATAATCCGCTCTAGTATGGTTCAGACATTTGTCGAAGTCTGGTATATCTGGCGTATCTGAAAAGAAGGGAATCACAAACCGCAGAGTTACACTGGTTGCACAGCTTACCAGAATAGTTCATTCAGATATGCAGCATATCATGATAAAATGTTGATTGGGGATGATTTGGGCAACTATCCATAATTTCCCTAACTTTCAAGCCATGCATGTTCACTCTTAGGTTTTTGTCATAAAATTTTGTGTATAAATCTTGACTGTGTGAACGTAATCATTTTTGCTCTTATAGCAGAAAAGCTAAACATAGTTCTGTGGGCCAGATTGATGTACTGGGCTAATTTTTCAGCCCAGTACATGGGCAAAATTAATACTAATTTTTGAAGCTGGCAGATTTATGCTGGAATGCAGACTTTGGCATATCTGACAATGATGGTTGTAAAAGTGGCAGATAACAAGGGGGACATGGATTAGACAGTAATTAATCCATAGACATGGATTAGTGCTTGCACATTTCGGTAGTTGTTCAGCTGTTACAATTACTGAGTTAGTTTTTTTTTTGTCTCTAAAATGAAAAAAATTCATGTTGCTGGTCGTCAGTAAATTAAAATCAAAACATGCATTAATTCAGAAGCGTTCAAAAATTAAATAAAAAACCAGCTTTTTTTTAACTGAAAGTAAGAAGCGATATTAAAACTTAAAACGAACAGAAATTTTCCGTATATGAAAGGGGCTGTTCCCTCCTTTCTGATACATTTGTCTTCTTTGGCTTAAATGAAATTTGGAATGTGCAAGGGTTTACAGTAAAATCTGATAGCGATGAGGACATTTTGCAGCTTAATGCAAAAAACATATTTTGACTGCCAATTTTGTAGTATAATTGCAATTTTTGACTGGGATCATGTAAAATCTGCTCTTCTCATTCTTGATTTCAATGTAATATGAAATCACTATTTGATTTCAAATAGTTCGTTGCCAGGAACTATTTGACTGCAGCAGTCAGCCACCCAAAGATCTTTAAAATGTTGTGTAACAAGCAGAAGCTTTTCCTTGAAATTTTATTTTTTTTTAATTATTTTTTTTATAGAAGTTAAGAGTGAAGTTGAAACTTAATTAAATTAAAAAAAAGTTTTTTTTTACTGAAAGTAAGGAGCGACATTAAAACCATAAAACGAACAGAAATTAATCCGTATATGAAATGGGCTGTTCCCTCATCAACGCTCCGCTCTTTACGCTAAAGTTATTTTTTCTGTTTTAAAAAGGAGAGATGAGAGAAAGAGTCAAACTTTAGCGTAAAGAGCGGGGCGTTGACCTACGTATTGTAACCTACCTTAAATAATGTAAAAGTTCGTTATTTCTGTATGATTTCCTTGTCTTGTCTTCTAACTGGTTTAACTAACACCTCGAGGCAGATGCTGCAAGACAGTTCTGAGCCCAACAAGTCAATTTGTTTCTTCCTTAAGGGCTTGAACTTACGGTTCTTGATAACGGTTCTTCCTAAGATTCTTGAATCTTGACGGATTTGAGATTCCAGTATGGATATTTTTTGTTCCAGTAAGGATATCATCTGTTTAAGCTTCTCCACAGATGCCTCTGTAAGTTGACATTTTGATTCCAGTAAGGATATCAGCTGTTTATTAAGCATTTCAATTTTTTCGTTTGCCCATTTCGCTAGTTGTTCAGCTGCTACAATTTACTGAGTTAGTTTTCTTCTTTGTTTTTTTTTGTCTCCAAAATGAAAAAAAATCATGTTGCTGGTGGTCAGTAATTAAAATTAATCTTTAATGAGATGGCAGTTCACAGAAGATTATGCTGTCAAAGGATCTACTGAAAAAAACAATTGTAACCTGCCTTAAATAATGTAAAGTTTCTACATAATTTCCTTGTCTTCCAGCGTTCTATTAACGTGGATATTAATTACCATGAAAACTGTATTAGAAATAGTTTATTCCTGAAAAAAAAACTTAAAGTATAAGCCCAGAATTTCTCATTCAGCTATTTGAACTTTTTTCGTCTCATTCTTATTTTTATTTTAAATGTAAAGCTACAAAAAATTTAGAAAATAGTCATGAGTTCATTTTTAGCTCTTGAAGCACGTTCGATACTGTAAATCTCATTTTTTCGAGTTCCAGTGTTGGCTAAAAGTCTCAAAGACAAAGGGTCCATTATAAATTTTTCCAGCATCACAGGAAGCTTCCGAATTATTTTTTTTTTTTTTGAAAATTGAAAGGGGATCTTAAACGTGTCAACAGTTTGAAAAGCTAACCAGGGGCTAGTTTAAAACAACGAAAATCTATAATCTCTTTCTAATTGTTGAGCAAAACATTGTCTAATTTATGTGCACACAACACAAAAAATGTACATCCTGTGTCTAAAAGGGTTTCAATCAAATCAGTTAGCACGATAGGAAACTTCCAAAGATGACAAATTATTTAATGATACTTCTTTTGAGCTGATTTTAATGTTCCAAGGCGTACGAAAATATTTTTAGGGGCTGCCCTTTCTTTAACTTCAAATAATTCTGCTCTGTTCAATAAAAAACACAATTTATATTTTCTAATTATGTGAGTTTCATTAAATCTGAATATATATCTCTCTGTCCGGCATAAGACAGGAGAAGTTAAATGGCTTTTCTAAGATTTCTGGGAAAGTAGGAGTCGGCTTTCAGCTTTCTATCGTTCATTTAGATCTTTTATCAAAGCTATACAAGCTATGTCAACACCACCCGATCAGTTCTGAACAGTTTGGCCACAAAAACAAAAAAATGATTGTAATGGACAAGATAGGGTGGTTCATTAAGGTACCAAACAGCCCTAAACAAAATGAAAAAATAGTTTTTTGAATGAAGGTAAAAAGTTAGATTAAAACACAAAACGAATAGAAATTATCCTGCACATTAGGAGTGTTTCTGTCACACTAATCCTCCACTCCATCCGCCAAATTTCAACTAGTGCTAACTGAAAAGATTGTAGAGTGTGAGAAATATAGCCAGTTATCAGTTGTTTGTTACTTATTCAATGATTGCCTTTCAAAAGCCTTAAGTTAAAAGTTCTATTGTTAGGAGAAAATATAATTGTTTTTTCTTGTTACTCCGTCCCATACCCCGTTCTAGTTACGGGGTAATGTGGAATAAAGCGCCATCACGCTGTTCTTCTATTTAAGCATTCGAACTTGAAGAGTTTGTGGAAAAGGGTCAAATGTCAGCATAAAGAAGTGGATTAAGAGGGCAGCAGCTTTCCTTATATGCAACATAATTTTTGTCTGTTTCGTGTTTTGATGTCCCTCTTTTCATTTATAGACAAAGCCATTGCCGTGATGATCTAAACTTTAACTAAAGATGGAATTCAGCCTCATCAAAATCTTTTGTAAATGGGGTTGAAGATAGCTTCAACAAGAAAGTAAAGAAGCTCTGTGCTTGGGCTTAATTTTTCTTTGAGACGCCAATCTTCTCCTGTATAAATAAAGGAGAATATAGTCATTTGATAACTGTTAAGCTATGCTGACAACATTGTTGTGCTTATATTTAAAATCTTAAGCACGTAGACATAGAGCTTCTGCTGTTTGAAGAGTCTATTTTTATTCTTTTCTAAAAAAAGCTCAATTGTATAAGAAATCAGACTTCTGTTCTTAGAAGAAGTCTAAAAACAATTTTAATAGAAATCAAAGTTGTCCTCTCACAATGGTTTGAATTGCTAATAGAAATCCAGAACTAGTCAATAAGACATCCTTTTTTCAGCTGCAAAGTCCAAAAACAGAAGATAGAGACTGTGGAGCGAATGCACTGGCAACGCTTCCTCAAGGGAAAAATGATGCTCTGATGCTAATCAAAAGTGGCATAGTAAAAGCTTGTGCCCCACTTTTTCTTGACAAAAATGCAGCCGTTAGGCATTTGGCAACTGGGGCTTTGAGGTAAGTGCTGTAAGGAAATTCTGGATGAAAGTCAATTATTAATCAACATCTGCCTCAAGGCTGCAAACATGTTTTCCAAAAACATTCAGAACAGCAACTGAATGAATTCAGTTATACCATGCAACTGAATGAATTTGGTCGTGTTAAAAATAGCCAAATTCAGAGCTTGGCATGCGCTGCTTTGTTGTCAGAAGCCTCTTTTTTTAGGTTGCTAAAAGGCAGTTAGTTGAAAGCATATTTAAAGTAGTCATTAAAAAAGAAGTTTTCTATTTTCCAGTAAAAGTTAAAATGATGACAAATTCTTCTAAATAAAAAGAAATTTGGCAGAATTAAGTATATTTATGTTTATAGATTAATATATTTATTGTTTTTTACTAAGTACATTTTATTTATTCTTTAGTTTATTTTCTGTTAGTACCTATTATTTATGCTTTGACTTTGAAAAGACGGCTGACCTCGGGTGATCTGTATTATTGGGGGGCTTAATACCTTTCTCCTTGCAATATGACTTCAAGCCATTCCAGAAAAGCTCTAGTTCTGACGCTGGATTATGGCCTGAGGGAGAGGGTAGAGCTAAATTGAAAAGACTTAATGTATCCAGATTATCGAATTACCATAACTGTAATATCTCAGGAACAGAAACTGGTGACTTAAGGGACCCATTTGAAGCTATGAGGGAACGGGCGGATCAAGTAAATATTAAAGTTTGACTTGGAGGACCAAGGGAGCCTCATCAAACCGGCTTTAAAATTTCAGGCTATATAAGGCGCCGCAGTTTAAATTTCTGAACCAAGGGAGCTCCAATCAGGACATAAATTTCATTGCCCTGAGTAAGGACGTCTTTTTGATTTTTAAACATCAAAACATAACGGTTTTAATAAATGAGCACAAAATTAACTTATTTAAACAATGAAGCAGATATAACACAATACAATAAAAATCTCATGATAAAAGGGTTGATCATTATTCATGGGTGTTTAGGACTGTACTAGAATGGAGGTCATGATGGCTTCAGTCCTATCAGAAGGTCAAAAGATATGCAGATTTCCAATTTATTGAACAGTATTTTCTCCTCCCATCGATCCAAAATTCTATTACGCAACTACTGAAAAAAATATTACAAAATTTTGTCCAAATATGATTAGCAACCAAAAATCTTAATTCTTCAACAGAAAAGCTGAAAAAATTACAATATATCCTTTATTAATCAATAAAAAAAAAGATAATGTCAATTGAAAGAGAAATAAAATTTAATTAACCAATTTAACTAAAAAGAAGTTTTCAAGGAAAAGTATAGAGCTTTACAAAACCGAAAACGACGAGAAATACAGTAGATGACCCAAAGTTAAAACAAACAGAAATTAAGATGAATAATAAAGTCAATCTAAAATTACCTCAAACAGGAATAGCACTAACGCCCCTTTGGGTTTCTATATGCCAGAGCGTCATCTTTCCTCTTTACTGAAAACACTTTTATATTTTTGAGTTTGCTTTAATCTGTCAGAATAAAAACAATAACACACGCACTGACAAATGATATCTCAAGCCTAGTCAAGATTTACAATTCAGAGCTGTGGCACTCTCAAAACTTCCAAAGGCCTTATGTCATTTGTATTTCATTCAAAATGATATGCATCTTGAACAGTTCCCGTGCAACTGAGCCCTCGTTTAACTGAGCCCTGTGCAGGTCTACCCTTTTTTTTATCTCATTTGCGCTGCAACTCAACCGTCATTTAACTATACTTTACTGCAATTCCACCCCTGTTTAACTCAACCCCCGTTTAAATAAGCCCCTGTTTAGCTCAAACCGATTGCAGCTCAAATCTTATTCAACTCACCCCTGTTTAACTCTTCATTTATCGTCATTTAATTTGACCTATTTAACTCGTGCTTTGTTTTTATCAACCTCAATGTAACTCAACCCCACGTACATTCCATCCCTAATTTAATCCCTACTTGACTCAAGCCCACATTCAAATCAACCCCATTCTGCTCAACTTAAAGCAGAAGGGTTAAGTTGTTGTTAAACTTGTATTATTGTTAAATCAATAATATACCTAGATAATTCAATTCAGCCTGTTTTATTGGAAGCGATGAAAGTTGGCTCACATGAAATGGTCTTTATTCAATGGTCAAATCTTATGCAAGTTTTGGTACTTGTGTAATATACGCCCTACCTAATCTTCTTCTAATATATTTTGCTGACACTCAATCCTAACGAAATATACCAAAGTAAAATAAAAATATAATACTTTAGAAACAAATTTGGGCTATATATTTGCACAATAGGGGAAGGGAGGAGGTGGGCGAAAAGTGTAGCGGGTGTGCATGCCTAATATGCTAGATGCAATCGTTCTGCATATTATGTAGTAAAAATTGTTTCCTAACTTCACATTGTCCAAATAATTTACACTCTTCCCTGCTTAATGTGGAAATATATAGCCCAAGTTATATATTTTCTCTTTGTCTTGTATCACGCTAAGCTGAAAGAAAGTAACGAAAAAAAAACGGTTCTATAATGTGTTAATGAATGAACAACTTGAGCCTTAGGGCGTTTATCATACAAGTACCCAAGTTTTTTATGCTGCTTTAATTCACAACGATTAACCCCCCCCCCCCTTCATCCCCTAAAAAACAAAAAATTATCCTTCTGTCTTATACATTAGAAATTAACAAATCTAAAATTAGCAAATAGGATTGTGCTAAATGGGGATTGAGTTGCACGAGAGTTAATCTAAACAAGGTTTAGTTTAACGGGGATTGAGTAGCAATGGGATTGAGTTAGACAGGGATTTAGTTCAATGGGGTTGGGTCGAATGAGAGCTGAATTTCACGGGCGTTCTGATAAATGAGGGCTCAGTTCAATGGTGGCTGAGTTGGATGGAGTTTCAGTTGAACAAGGATTCAGATAAACAAGACTTTAGTTTGATTTGTAGAATTAAACGAATTTCAGTTGAATATGAGCTCACTTATACAAATCCTCTTGAACAATGTGGTTATTGTTTTGTAGGCAAATAGGGTTTGGCTAAGTGGGGATTGAGTTTTATGAGGGTTAATCTAAACAAGCTTTAGTTAAACGGGGCTTGAGTTGCATTGGGATAGAGTGAGACAGGGCTTGAGTTCAATGGGGTTGGGTCGAATGAGAGCTGAATTTCATGGGCGTTGCGATAAATGGGGCTTTAGTTCAATGATGGTTGAGCTGGATGTGGATTCAGTTGAACGAGGGTTTAGTTTATTTGGTAGAATTAAACGGGTTCCAGTTAATGCGGGCTCATTTACACACACACTCTTACGCAATGTGGCTATACCAACGAAAAAAAAGAGAAGAGAACCGCCATAACAATCCAGATTTACGCAAAGAACTAAAGAAAGAAGACCGATTGTTAAATAACTATAATATAATTAATATGGTATAACCATTATAAAAATTATCTAGGTAGTATACATATTAATTACTACTGAATAATTTAAATAAATTATATCATAACTAATATGTTATAAATATACAAAAACATTAAATAAATTGCTGTAAATAATAATTGTACAAGTATTACAATTGTTTTATTATGTAATAAAATCATTTTATTTCCAAAATTCTCAGAAATTTTGGGTTAATTAATGCTATAAAAGAGAAAGTATTTTGAAAAAGTATATATTTTTTGCCTATATATCTGTCATTTTTTTGTGAGGATAGTTCATCTTATTTTATTCTTTTTAATATGTTCTTTTGAATTAGACAATTAGAATTGGTTTTCCAAAATGTTGTTTTTATTTTCAGGAATTTAAGCACTGTTGGCGGTGAAGACGCCTGCAAACTAATGGTTGGAGAGGATGTACTCACCCCATTACTAGCTTTTTTGAAAAAGGTACTTTTACTCATATTTAAGTTTTAGGAAAGAATAGAATTGTAATTACACTTTTCGTCAAATATATTTTGCTCTGGAAACTAAGTAATTTGGTTAATTATTGCACTATTTCAGGGTGCTTGTTTCAATAGTCATGAAAACAATTGTATCAAATGATCTGAATGATTGTATCTACTAATAAATAATCTACTAATTAATATCTAATTAATAACTAATTAATTAATGATTTATTAATAACTAATTAATTACTAATTAATAACTAATAACTTAAAATTAATAACTAATAACTAAACTAATAACTAATTAATAACTAATAAATAATCTACTAATAATATAATAATCTACTAATAAATAACAAGGAAGATCTGGTTTGACCTGATCTGATTAACTGTCTCCGGTTGTAATGAAAAGGCTAAATAATTGGGTTACGTTTATAGATCTTCGTCTGTTGTCAAAAGCTGTGGTATTCGGAACTCCAGTCACAGTCAAATCAGAAGCAGTAAATCTTCTAATGGGGTCAAAGAAGTCGTAAAAAAATCTCAAAATATTTTAAAAAAAGTTTAAAAATATTTAAAAGGTCATAAAAAAAATCATCAGACAGGAGGCCCTTGTAGGCTTTGGACGCTTATTCCCCCTGCAATTTCAGTCAACTTGTTAACTATCATTGTTCAACTATCATTAAATTAACTTTTTTATTGCTACAAATGTCTAAGTTTGTAAATCAGTTGCCTTGTCTGACATTCATTGCAGAATTTTGACTTTTTTAACCATTTTTACTTTTTATTTTTTAACAATTTTGACTTTAGACACTTGTTTGCCTGTCATTCCACGCAAATTAACGGTCCTATGTCAATTTTAAATTCTTAGTCAACCCTGCCTGAGATTCTAGTCAGGTGTGTCTTGCTGAAAGATAACAAACAAATATTAGTCTAATAAGAGAGGTACACTTACTTACACTTACGTAGTGTAATAAATCCATTAATGACTACATTTTTATGGCACTTGGTATTAACCAAGTGACATATAGCAGTCGCCAATTCTGTCGGTCTGTCTGTCGGTCTGTCGGTCTGTCTGTCGGTCTGTCGGTCTGTCGGTCCCGGTTTTGCTACTTTAGGCACTTCCAGGTAAGCTAGGACGATGAAATTTGGCAAGCGTATCAGGGACCGGACCAGATTAAATTAGAAATAGTCGTTTTCCCGATTTGACCATCTGGGGGGGAGTGGGGGCCCGGTTAATTCGCAAAAAATAGAAAAAATGAAGTATTTTTAACTTATCAGCGGGTATTTGGATCTTAATGAAATTTGATGTTTGGAATGATATTGTGTCTTAGAGCTCTTATTTTTAATCCCGACCGGATCTGACGACATTGGGGGGAGTTGGAGGGGGAAAACCTAAAGTCCCGGTTTTGCTACTTTAGGCACTTCCTGGTAAGCTAGGCGATGAAATTTGGCAAGCGTATCAGGGACCGGACCAGATTAAATTAGAAATAGTCGTTTTCCCGATTTGACCATCTGGGGGGGGGGGAGAAGGGGCCGGTTAATTCGGAAAAATAGAAAAAATGAAGTATTTTTAACTTATGAGCGGGTGATTGGATCTTAATGAAATTTGATGTTTGGAATGATATTGTGTCTCAGAGCTCTTATTTTAAATCCCGACTGGGTCTGATGACATTGGGGGGAGTTGGAGGGGGGAAACCTAAAATCTTGGAAAACACTTAGAGTAGAGGGATCGGGATGAAACTTGATGGGAAAAATAAGCGCAAGTCCCAGATACATGATTGACATAATTGGAACTTATTTGCTCTCTTTGGGGTAGTTGGGAGGGGGGGGGAGTAAGTCTTAAAAATTAGAAAAATGAGGTATTTTCAACTTACGAACGGGTGATCGGATCTCAATGAAATTTGATGTTTAGAAGGATATCGTGTCTTAGAGCTCTTATTTTAAATCCCGACCGGATCTGGTGATGGGGGCGGGGAGTTGGGAGGGGGAAACCTAAAACTTGGAAAACACTTAGAGTCGAGGGATCGGGATGAAACATGGTGGGAAAAATAAACACAAGTCCTAGATAGATGATTGACATAAACGGAACGGATCCGCTCTCTTTTGGGTAGTTGGGGGGGGGGGGGGTTAATTCTGAAAAATTAGAAAAAATGAGGTATTTTTAACTTACGAATGGGTGATTGGATCTCCATGAAATTTGATTTTTAGAAGGATATCGTGGCTCAAAGCTCTTATTTTAAATCCTGACCGGATCTGGTGACATTGGGGGAAGTTTGGGGTGGGGAGACCTAAAATGATGGGAAACCCTTAGATTGGAAGGATTGGGATGAAACTTGGTTGGAAAAATAAGCAAAAGTCTTGCATACGTAATTTACATAATTGGAACGGATCCGCTCAATTGCGGGGGGGGGGGGGGGTAATTCTGAAAAATAAGAAAAATAACGTATTTTTAACTTACGAAGGAGTGATCGGATCTTCATGAAACTTCATATTTAGAAGGACCTCGTAACTCTGATATCTTATTTTAAATCTCAACCGGATCAAACGTAATTGGGGGGGGGGGCAGTTGGGGGGACCGGAAATCTTAGAAAATACTTAAAGCGGTGAGATCAGGATGAAACTGGATGGGAAGAATAGAAACCTGTCTAAGATACGTGACTGACATAACTGGACCGGATCTGCTCTCTTTGGTGGAATTGGGAGGGGGGAGGTAATTTTGAAAATTGAGGTATTTGTAACTTACGAAAGGGTGACCAGATCTTAATGAAATTTGATATTTAGAAGGATCTTGTGCTATAAAGTTTAACTTTAGGTTCTGACCTTCTCACAAGTGCCAAATGAGCTCTTGGCTCTTCCGACCTCGTCCAAATGAGCTCTTGGCTCTTCCGACCTCGTACCATATGAGCTCTCGGCTCTTCCGACCTCGTCACAAGTGCCATATGAGCTCTTAGCTCTTGTTTTTTTTTTAAACCAAAGGGTTGAGCTATCACCCACTTGGTAGCCATTACATGCTTAGTTTATACTTAATCGTCTTAAAGAAATGAGGTCAAAAGTCGATTGACCCCTCTTCTTTCATTATTATCTGAAGCACCTCTCACAGAAAGCGTGAGAATAAATTTCTAAGGCCTTTTTGAGTATCAAAGGCCTTTTTGAGGCATTTGATACTCCCTTTTAATAAAAGATCTGCTGACCCCGCCCTAATAGATTGTGCGCAATTATGACCTTAATAATGCTCCTTTTTATGGCACTTGGTATTAACCAAGTGACATATGGCGATCACAAATTCTGTCGGTCTGTCAATCTGTATGTCTGTCTGTCGGTCTGTCCCGGTTTTGCTACTTTAGGCACTTACGGTTAAGCTAGGACGATCAAATTTGGCAGGCGTATCAGATACTAGACCAGATTAAATTAGAAATAGTCGTTTTCCTGATTTGACCATCTGGGGGGAGTGGGAGGGCCGGTTAATTCGGAAAAAATAAAAAAAATGATGTATTTTTAAATTACGAACAGGTGATGGGATCTTAATGAAATTTGAAGTTTGGAAGGATATCGTGTCTCAGAGCTATTATTTTAAATCCCGACAAGATCTGGTGACATTGGGGGGAGTTGGAGGGGGGAGCCTAAAATCTTGGAAAATGTTTAGGGTGGAGGGATCGGGATAAAACTTGGTGGGAAAAATAAGCAAAAGTTCTAGATACGCTATTGACATAATTGGAACGGATATGCTCTGTTTGGGGGATTTGGGGGGGAGGGTTAATTTTGAAAAATTAGAAAAAATTAGGTATTTTTATCTTACGAAGGAGTGATTGGATCTTAATGGAATTTGATGTTTGGAAGGATATTTTGCCTCAGAGTTCTTATTTTAAATCCGGATCGGATCCGGTGACATTGGGGGAAATTGAGGGGGAAACCTAAAATCTTGGAAAATGCTTAGAGTGGAGGGATCGGGATGAAACTTGGTGGGAAAAATAAGCACAAGTCCTAGAAACAGGGTTGGCATTACCAAAACGGATCTGCTCTCTTTTGGTGAGTTTGGGGGAGGAGGGTTAATTCTAAATAATTAGAAAAAATGAGGTATTACGATAAAGAATAATCGAATCTTACTGAAAATTCATGTTTAGAAGTACCTCGAGACTTAGATCTCTTGTTTTAAATCCCGACCGAATCCTGTGTCGTTAGGGGGGGGGGGGGCGGAAATCTTGGAAAACGCTAGAAGCGGAGAGATCAGGATGAAACTTGGTGGAAAGAATAAGCACAAGTCGAAGATAGGTGACTGACATAACCGGACCAGATCCGCTCTCTTTGGTGGAGTTGGGGGGGGGGGAGTAATTTGGAAAAATTAGAAAAAATGAGGTATTTGTAACTTACGAACGGGTGATCAAATCTTAATGAAATTTGATATCTAGAAGGATCATGTACTTTAGAACTCTCATTTTAAACCCCGAACAGATCCGGTGACATTGAAGGGATTTGGAGGGGGAAACCGGAATTCTTGGGAAACGTGAAAATCGAGGTATCTTACGAATGGGTGATCGGATCTTAATGAAACTTGATATATAGAAGAATCTTATGTCTCAGATGCTCCATTTTCAATTCAATTTGGATCCGAGGAAATAGAGGGCTGGAGGGGGGAAACAGAAATCTTGGAAACCGGAAATCGTCGAAAACGCTTAGAGTGGAGAGATCGGGATGAAACTTGATGGGAAGAAAAAGTACAAGTTTTAGATACGAGATTGACATAATTGGTACGGATCCGTTGTCTTTGGGGGAGCTGGGGTTTGTTAATTTGGAAAAATTAGAAAAATTGAGGTATTTTTAACTTAAGAACGGGTAACCGGATCTTAATAAAATTTGATATTTAGAAGGAATCCATGTCTCAGAGCTCTTATATCAAATCCCGACCAGATCTGTTGACATTGCGAGGAGTTGGTGGGGGAAACGGGAAATATTGGAAAACGCTTATTAATTTTGTAGATACGTATTGACGTAACCGGACTGGATCCGCTGTCTTTGGGGGAGTTAGGTGGTGAGGTTCAGTGCTTTGGCGAGTTTGTTGCTTCTGGACGTGATAGGAGGATGAAAATTGGTAGGCGTGTCAGGGAGCTGTACAAATTAACATGATAAAGTTGTTCTCTCCGATTCGACCATCTGGGGGGGCTGAAGGGAGAGGAAAAATTAGAAGAATTGAGGTATTTTTAACTTACGAGTGGGTGATCGGATCTTAATGAATTTTGATATTTAAAAGGACCTCGTGACTCAGAGCTCTTATTTTAAATCCCGACCGGCATTAAGCCTCTGATTTTCCTTTTAAGGCAATCTATTGATTCTAAGAATTTTGCTAGAGCTCATACCATATGAGCTCTTGGCTCTTGGCTCTTCCGACCTCGTCACAAGTGCCTTATGAGCTCTTAGTTCTTGTTCATGGGCTGCTTATACATTTAGTTTTGAATATACTAACACGCGCCATTACGATAAAAAATCAGGGTGTTTGTTTAATTCATCTTTGGATAGTTTTAAGACAATTTCTATTTAGCTCGATAATATTTCTGCCCGCCCGGGTCAAAATTGTGTCTCCCTTGGTCAAGCGACCAAAACCTGCATTTGGCTGTTTTTTTTTTTTCTTTTCTTTGTATATTTCGTTCTTTGTAAATTCGTTTTTTCTTTCAACGTTTTTTATTGTTCTTACTTCTACTTTGCTGTAGATTGTTGTGTTTTGTGGTTTTCTAAAAAAACAAAAACTTGAACTTACGTGGTCTCATCTGTTGGTTAAGTGAAACTTTATTTTTGTTCAGATGAAAACTTTACTAGTAATCTTCGACCCCTGGTTCGATTTGATCTCACCTGAATAAAAAAAAGCTCCTAGAGCTCCTGGACCCACCCTCCTAGAATATTTTTTGAATTTCGTATTCTCTTTGGCTATAGCTTAAACTTGTTTCTTAAGTATCGCAGAAATGTCGAATTTCTGGCTGGAAATTTCATCGAGGTTTTGTTTCCTTTTTTGAGTATCTAATAGGCTTTTCTAGAACCATGTGAATTTTGTATGGTAATAAGTTTTGAGGGTAATACTAAAAAAAATTATGTTTGCTCATAACTTTTAAAATGATTTTTATATAATATATTAATTTTTAATATATTACTAATATATTACTTTTAAAATGATTTTCATATAAAGTTTTAAATATAATTAGATTGAAATAAAGTAAATTTTTTTTCTTGGTATAATGATGAGGCGGTTTCCCCTGGGGCAAAAGGCATGAGAATAATTGGCAGTTTTGTTGGATAATTGAGAGTTAAGGTTATTTGAGAGTACGAGCAGTGACCACGCTGCGTATTATGTTTAAAAGGTAGCGATTGAGGATCTCGGCGTCCAGGAATGGACTGAGTATTGTTGTTATGTGTAATTTATTTTTTGAATTGATAATAAACCCCATTGATTGATTGATTGATTGAAAAACTTACTTATTTGTGCTTGTTGCGGGACCATACGCGGACGTCTCACCTGCCATCTAGAAGACTCCATGTAGTGGATTCCCATTGATCGTGATCTTTTGCCAGCTCTTCAGCAAACTAGAGGGCACAGCTCTCCCAATTTTTGCCAAACTTTTAAAAATGCGCCTATTCGGTTGTCGAGGTCGCTTATGACAGTTGCCCACTATTTCTTCAATTGACAACAGGACGCCTGTGCCAGTCTGGCAAAGGGGCAGCTAAAAACATTTGCTTGATGATTTGCTCATTGAGTCTTTTGTACATGTATCATAATTATAAATAAAACAGGATTTTTTTTGGCGTTTATTTGATTTATTTGACAACGGCTAATTTTTATTTGAAATTCGTTACCAAATAAGTACGGTACTAGTACTTAAAAAATGTACCTCTTAAAATATTTTAAATGGCTCCTAATTGGTAACAAGGAATATTATTTTTAACTATCTTCAAAATTTTTGGAAAATTTAGTTTTTAGGGGGGGGGGGATGGATGGGTTAGGGAAAAAGGAACTGACAAAATAAATGAACACGCATCCATGAACATACTTCTCGGATAAAATGTAAACATTCTTATCATCAAAGATCGGGCCTTCAATTTTATGTTGTAATTTTCATCAATTTCCCAACCCCTTTTGAGGGTATCCCCCCTTTTTTATAGCAAAAATTACTTCCTTTGGCAATTTTAAACTCAATGAATATTTCATATTTGGTACAATCATGAAACGGAGATTTTTCTTATGTATATATTTTTGTTATATTATCTCGATCCTATTTTTATGAAGGTTGGTTACCAACAGCACATTTCGCATTTTCTTACAAATTGTTGCTACAAGCGGCTTAACACACCCTGAATTTTAAAGTGGAACTGAAGCCAAAACAATAAATTTTTATTCTTTCTGAACGTAATGTTGCCGGATGGAGAAGTTAAATTTTTGAACTTTCAATCGAAACAAAGATGAATCGATTTTTCGACAAATATACCTTAAATATAATTTAACTTCAGCATCTAATTTTAATGTAAAAGACTGACAGTATTTCAAACAGTAAGCTGTACGAAAAAAATGGTTGTATCCCGTTATCTAGGGCTATAATTAGAAGGATATTAAGATGTCTAGGACACATTTTACGGATGAAGGATGACAGATTGCTAAAGATGCCCCTTTTCGCCCTTAAGCCGTCCTAGCCGAGTGGTTGGCGTGCTAATTTTGGAATCCTTAGTCCGAGGGGTGGAGGTTAGATTCCTGGTGTGGCCAGCTATTTGGTTTGGGACGGAGGTCAGTGGCCTGACTCTGTAAGCTCAGCCAGTGTCGAACCAGCTCTAAATGTGTACCTGGAGAACTCTAGGAAAAGTGAGCAGGAAGAGTGTGCGAAAGCACAAGATGGCTGGCCTTTAACCCCCTATTCCACTTTCTGGCTGAAGGGCCTCGAAACGAATATTAGCACCGTTGGACTTTAAGGGTCTAGCACCGTATCCTTTACCTGTTCATCAATGTAGGCCCAATCAAAAAGCAGGTCGTCACCAGATGGGGCGCGAAAAGGTTGCAAGAAAATATTTAAAGGAAATTGAGATTCGTGTGAGGGTATAAAGAGAGAAAGTTCAATTAGATAGGGATGGAGGAGAGCTTGTGCAGGTGTTGTCCTCGGGCGGCCTGTTGCTGCAGCGACTTGTTAGTGGTTGTAGCAGCGGAGTGCCTCTCTTTTAACTCTAATTTAATTTAAACCTGATAACAATCCCCATTTTCATGCAGCTTTTGCGATCGACGGAAAATGAAGAAAAAAATTTCTATTTTTATTTTCTTTATTTATTTTTTTTTATTCAGTAAGAAATAGAAAATAGTGTTATCTGACTAGAGGTCAGATAAATTCAGTATATATTTGACCGAATTTTATAAATTTACAAATCGAAAATCAATTTTGGTGTTATAAATCAATAAAAAAATAATTTACAGTTGATTAAAAAATCAATTTTGAATAGAAGCAAGCTGATGCCTGTCTCAAACTCCAGCTTTACCTACCGTCAATAGATTTATATTTGTGTGTCGTTTTTTTTTATTTTTAGTCTCTTGGAAATTATAAATAAATTGGTAACTTTTTATGTTGATTTCCTTTTTCTACCTTTATATGTCTGTTACGCTCAGCAAGGACTTACGCTTAGCCGTTTAATTGACTGAAAAAAAACAGCAACAAAACAAACGATAAGTTGCAATAAGTTTAGTATACAGAATTGTTGCTGATTTAATCATTTACTAGAAACAGGGCCGTAATCAGAATTTTTTCGGTGGGGGGGGAAATTAATGAATTGATTTTTATTAATTTTTCTTGCGTTTTTACGAGTCGGACAAACAGGTCGGGGGTAGGAGGCTTAACCCCCCCCCCCCTTGACTACAAATGTCTTGCTATCTTGGGTCGGTATTTTCAGAGTAACAGCAAAGGATGCAGCAACTGATCTTCTTATACCCCTGTCATTGAAAGGTAGAATGAGTTATAGAAAGCATAATTAATAAAAGTAAGAATATAAAAATAAACCTTGTGGAATGTTGTGCACCTTATATTCTATATGTTCTATTCTATATTCGTATACACCGCATATATTCACCATGTACACCGAACGTATTCTATATTTTGAAGTATAGGTAGAATATTCCAGAATCCCTTCTTTTCTTCGACTTTTTATTTGTTTCGCGTTCCTTTTGGCTGCTCAGTATTATATGTGGGAGAAGGGAGGTTTTACCGGAGAGAAGTTGTCTGGGGAGGGGTGAATTTTCTAGGGGGAATTTGTGGGACACGGCCTTATCATATATTTACATAATGTCACTAAAGATAGACAGAAAAATGGGACAAATCTTGGACCTGGGGTATTAGCACCTGAGTTGTACCCTATTGGAAAAGAATACATCTATTTTCTAGAAAGGGGGAAGCCCATTAATTGTGCTTTCCCTGCAGCTTTCTCTATTTCTCGTTAGCAAAGCTTTATATGGTGGTCTCAATGATTGGACGTCTTTACTGAAGTGGTCTTGAAATGGTTGAACATTGGATTCTTCAAATCACATCGTTCTACAGAGCTAGTTGTTTTTAAAAGTTGGACTTTTGGCACTTTTTCACTCGTAAAGGACGTTTTTAACACATTTTGCTTTTGTGGCTCTGTTATCTTATACCGAGCATCCGGTAACGCTGCCCTATAGTACTAATGTTCATTCAAATACAAATTTATCTTATTTCAATGATAGGTTAAAACATTTATTGTTCAGAGGGTGAATTGTTTAGTACTTTCTAAGTGAGATTATTTCTATTATTTATCTTTTTTTAAGTTCTCGAAAGTTTGGACCTATGCCAAGACAGAGCATTCTGCTGCTGAAAACAAATCAAAGAAGGTAGACTCATCTAACGAACAGTTTGTGGAAGCAGTTACGCTCCTTTGGAATTTATGGTATTTTACCTTATTTTTTGGTAGAAATAAGAAGCAATTTTAATTTTATTACGAAGTAACCATTATTTTGTTCTAAGAATAAATAATTATTATTTATATCTAATGATTTCTAGGTAGAAATATTAATTTATTTTTATATTTTGCTCTACCTTATTTTTACTAGATTATACGTAATAACATGTGTGAGTGCTCATGTCTTGATGAAAAAAAGCCTTCCTTTAGTGGACTATAAATCTATTTTTTTATTCTTGTCACACAAATATGTTTCGCCAAGTAAGAATATGTGTATTTGAGAAAATCATTAACATAAAGTGTCAAATTAAGTATAATGAGCTTTAATACGGCTCGGGCAATCCAAAAATTGAATTTATTTCCCTGAAAGTATTTTCTTCTTTGTATTTGGGTATGCTCAAATTTGATGTTTAGTTCAAAGAGTATAGGTAACTTGCAAGAGTGAAAACTGGTTCTATTGTCGACAGTAAAAACTATAAACGCCATCTAGCATGTGGTGATACGGAATATTTTTTCAAGGCATTTAAAAAAAAAGTTGAAGTATTCGTGTTCTTCAGTAATTTTATTATCTTACTTGTGCTGAAGTAAGTGACAACGTAACTAATAAAAACTTTGTTTGAAAAGGCTATATCAGTATTAACCCAGATATTTTCATTAATGCTTCATTTAAGCTTTATGAAGGTTTTCATAAATTTTATCTCCATATAAATTTTATCAGAGTTAAAGTATATGAAAACTCTTGCTAAGAGTTTTCAATATTTATGAATTTCAATTAATCCGCCTCGAAATGTTTCAGTTTTTTCAATAATAAACTTGTGTTTAAAATTTCTAATTTGCGATAAACATCGAATTCGCCGAATTTGGTTTGTGATAAATGCATGCTGTTCTAATCGAGCCCGGTTCAATTTTATTTGGAAGTGTGAGTGTATTGTGCATAAGATCGATAAAAGTGAACAAAAACAACTAAGAGAGAAAAACTCAATGAAAAACAACAATCTAGACTGCGGCCAGTAGAGAAAAAATAATGAAAAACTAAAACGGCGCGGATAATTTATCTGTATGTAAACGAGGTGTCTTCAGCAAAGAAGAAACAAAGATAAAAAACGTGGATCAGTTGCGGCAATTGTATGCCATTTGATTAGTTATGGTGATGGTTTTATTTGTTTTAGATTTTTTATCTTTGTTTCTTCTGTGCTGGAGACCCCTCGTTTACATACAGGGAAAATATCCGCGTCGTTTTAGTTTTTCATCTTTTCTCTCTACTGGCCGCAGTCTTGTTTGTTGTTTTTCATTGAGTTTTCCTCTCTTTGTTGTTTTCTGTCATGGCTGGCTAATTCGGCTTAAGATCTCTCATTAAAAAATGAACCAAAAAATAAATGGCAACACAACGAATGATTATTTTAAGAGAGTGAAATTTAGACGAAACTAAATTATATTTCGGCTCTATGTCTAAGACCTGTTTTCAGTAAAATAAATCAATATGAAATTAAATTTACATTAAAATACTTGAAAATCAAAATTACCAATAAAAGTCCCAACATCATTAATTAAAGCGAGTTATGTTTAAGTTTTACCGTCTTAAAATAATTCTTCGTTATTTTACTTTTTTCATTTTTGTAATGGAAAGGCTGCGTATTCCAGTCAATGTTTTTAGTTTATTATTTATTATTATTATTGTTTTTAGTTTTTAGCTTTTTTTTTTTTAGTTAGTATATTTATAAATGAAACTTAACGGTTAGTTAAGGTGATTAGTAAAACGTTCATCCTGTGTAAGGTTAACTGCTCGTGTTTTGTGTGTTTATTTTCGAGTCACACTTGTACTGTGCTCACCGGTGCCTCTTTTATTTGTATTTGATTTATTCATATTTATATATTTTGGATTTAATTTATATATATATATATATATATATATATATATATATATATATATATATGTATGTATATATATATATATATATATATATATATATATATATATATATATATATATATATATATATATATATATATATATATATATATATATATATATATATATATATATATATATATATATATATATATATATATATATATATATATATATATGTATGTATATATATATATATGTATATATATATATATATATATATATATATATATATATATATATATATATATATATATATATATATATATATATATATATATATATATATATATATATATATATATATCCAAAACTCATAGAGGTGAATTGTTTTGCCGTAATGAGCCTGGACTTACGACATACTGTTTTTTTTTTACTGTCTTTTTTTTTATATATGAAGTCATAGTTTTTAAGGTGTTATATTGTTCTTTGCCAAATTTGCAATTCTTATAAAGACCTCGCAAACCCTTTGTTGATCTTTTCTATTCGTTTTTTGTTTGCACTTATGCTCTAAATGTTCATTCGGTCCAAAGATTAAAGCGAGCGTTTTTCTTCTTTTTTTTATACAAAAAAATAATAAAATTAAAGAACTGTCTATTAGTTCTTTTTAAGCGTCAGGAAGTCTTTAACAACTTTGTAAAATTACTAAAAATATGAATTTGAAGAATATAGAAAAACAATACTTTACCCCTACCCTAATATGCAAATATATATTTGTATATTTCCTAAAATTTCCCAAATATATTTATATATATTTCCCAAATTACATATTTCCCTTCTATTCAGTCACTTGTCTTTGTCTTGTCTCACACTAAGCTGAAAGAAACCAACGAAAGAAACCGGTTCTACAATGCATCATTGGATGAATAACTTTTTCATTGGATGAAGGACGACCAGTGGTCGGCGCTATAAAAGACAAGTGCCAAATAGTCGATTAGTTTTATTTTCAAAATTCTCTTTCTCAAAATCATTTGAACAATTTTTGCTCCATACTACATAGTGCGGAGAAATATTAAGAATCCTTGTTGTGTTTCTCGTCCTTAAGGAAACTGTGCATGATGGATATTATTACCACGCTCACTGCAAAGTATTGCGTTACTCCTATTGCTTAGTATGGACACCTGCTTTTTGCAGGGCCCCCTAAAACTGTGCTGGCACTGCTCCAGAGGATCCAAGTTAGGGCTTCAAGAGCAATTTGCTGTATTGATTCATTGCCATCACAATACCTCCGGTGATAGATTAACTTTAGTGTCAGTGGCCGTTTTCTACAAATACACTCACCACTGCAAGCATACAGAAACGCATCACGCTTGCACTACCTTCAAAAGGCCACATTTGGCAATCAGTGCCTGAAAAACAGCTTTGTTAGATGCTCATACCCAATAACAAAGGTCTTCCAACCGCTTGTACCCAGCCTTTTGTTGGTCCTTTGAATAGGCAATTCAACTAACACAACCCTATATAAAATCATAGGTAAAAAGTATTTAGCTTGTGGTATATCTTACTAATTTTTTAGCCACCTAATGCTGCGAAGAATATAAGAAAAATATTGAAACTGTGCACGAGGTTAGGTAGCGAATGAGAAGCCTTAATGTTTTTGTTTTTTAACCTGTATCTACTTTGCAACTTTTTGTTAATATTAGCATATACTTTGCCTTTTTTCTTACGATATGCGACTCTGAAAATATAACGGAATCTCAGAGGAGTCCTCGCAGGGAATTCGGAGTCTAAGTTTTTTAATTCTATTTATTCTTTTTGTTCTTATAGTGAGAGTTCGACTTTGGCTGTATCAATATGTGACCAAGAAGATGTTATAGATGTTCTGAAGTATTTTTTAGATGTGGAAAAATATGGAAAGAGCTCAGTCATTGCTGTTGGTGAGTTTATGATTTTAAAAATGGGTTAGAGCGTTGTTTGACCTTCGCTCTTGTTGTGTTAGAAGCGGTTCTTCGGTATTATTTATTGTTAAGGGGACAAATAACTAAAACTAATAACTAGAATTACGTACTTCCCCTTGGTCAGAATTATCTGTGTATTTTCGATTAATTTCTGCATTTCTCGAAGCTATGTATTATTTTTAATCATGTAGTCATCATATAATATGATTTTATGTCATATTTTGCATCTTATATAATATATTAATCCTTATTTCTCTTTCTTTTCGTGAGACTATTTGACCTTACCAGTATAATTTTTCGTGAAATGAAAAATGATCAAGTGGAAGACGTCATGAAAACAATAAAGTCAAATTCGGCTTTAGTTGACGGTTTTAGCCTTGAGAAATTTAAGGCTGTCACAAATGGATAAAAAAAGAGAAAAAATAAAAAAAAAGCATAAAAGAAAAAATAACGGGCATAAAATGGGAAATGAAAAAAAAGAGAAAAAATAATGAAAAAAGCATAAAAGAAAAAATAACAGACATAAAGGGTGACAAAAGAGAAATGACCTATATTGATTTTTTCACAGTGATCAAACATAATTGACAAAGTTGTTCAGGAGAAACTATAATCTTACCTTGATTCTTTTGGGTTTTTATGTCACACGGAATTTCAATTCCGAGAATCTCATTTTATTAGTCATAAACTGCACCATTTTCTGGATATTTTAAACCATCTTCTGATGTATTTCGTTCTTCTCCTTTAGCTATTTTTATTGATTTAAAGAAAGCTTTGGTACTGTTAACTTGAGTTTTTGTTAGAGTTGCACATATAGAGACACAAGGAAATTGATTGATTGGTTTTGTTCTTATTTAGATTGTAGATAAAAGCTTGTAGTCGTGGGTGATATTGTCAGTTCGCCTCTTCTGAACAATCTCGGGTACCGCAAGGTTCTGTCCTAGTTACCCTTTTATTTTTAAATTAGTCGACCCATTATGGTTCTACATTCCTGATGCAACCATAACATCCTTTGCAGATGACATCATAGGGTTGCTGGGAAGACTTAGTCAGCTCGTCTCAAAAGCAAAAAAATGTTACAAAAACCTGCATGTTTTTAATAGCCTTAGTTGTTTTGCAGTGGCTGTAAGCAAATATTGCCTGAGTTTTAGTATTGCCAGGGTTATTGATAGTGTTCTCGATTTAATCAATTTTGACGATAAGGAGATAAGAGATTAAGCAGATAAGTTGATACAGGGTTTTTTAATCAGTTATAATAAAAGTTAATACATATTAATTAAGTTAAAAAATAAGTTATCACCAAATTATTCTTGTTAGATTTGTCAATGAATTCTGCGTATCATTCTAATGGGACAACAAATTCCACGGAACTAGCACACGAGAGACGACATGCAGCCGAGTCTAGTTTTGTATTTTGGCATGTGAGTCTATCGGTTTAGAATAATTTTTCCTGGAAGAAATAGGATGGCCGAGAGTGTATATTCTTTTATAAACAAGATAAAGAATTGCTTGATGAGTAGAAATGGGTGAGGAGTAATTAAAATATTGAGTCCTGCCGCAAACAAATCGGTATAGATTTTAACGTGATAGGTATCAGATTAGAAAGGTATTAATAATCGAATTTCAGTTTCTCATTTCATGACCAAAAGGTACAAGGTGTGTATACCCACAAGCAGTGTACACCCCAAGGTGTTTATACTACAATTAGTGTGATGCTCCAGTAACTGGCTAAGGGAAATAATGGTGATTCAGTTGAATTTTACAAACAGTTACAGGAACAAATAGGCAGGATCTCTGTTAGAAATATGATATGTTTATTAGAGGGATATTTTTATTAGATTTTATTATTTTTATATTTTTATTAGATATTTTATTATATTATAATTTCACAAAATTATAATATATAAAATTAACAACAATAATTGCCACATACTCACGAAAATAAGTCGACAAATATACACAAAATTATAATATATACAATTATCAACAATAATTCGGATTAAAAAGTCGACCCAGCATTAAAGAACTTAACAAACGAGGGCACAAAACTAAGCTCATAACGAACATGTGACACAGTCACAGGTTGAAGTTTCGGTACAGGCTCTGCAACGGCCCTGAGTGGCCTTACCCGTGCTGGTTGATGTTGGGGCGGGAGGATATTTCGGTGTATAGGGCTGGACAGGATTTTATTGCCAAAGGATAGGGCGAGTTTTAAACGACGAAATTGAAGGGTTTGAAGTTGAAACTGATTAAGGAGGGATATGTATGGTACTTTTGGGGCTTTTGAGGTTACTAGGAGGGCACGGTATTGCACCCTCTCAACCCGATCCGACTGTTCCCTAGTCAGCCCGAAATGCCATACAGGGCAACAGTATCAAAGTGTGGAACGAATAAAAGAGAAATATATGCGTAGGAGGTGTGGTGCAGAGATTCCATGGCGAGCCAACAACTTCAGAGACCTGATGGCCAAATTAGTTTTTTTTTTTTTATAATGCCATCAACATCTTTGTTCCACTTCAGATCCGAAGGGATATGAACACCGAGCAGTTTAATTTCGGTCACGTGACTGGCGCTGGGAATAGGTGGATTAAAAGCTGGTAAAGTAAATATACTTATATTAATAACTAAAGTAAATAATTAAAGTAAATAATTTTAATAATTATTTATAAAGTAAATAAGTTTAGTAATTAAAGTAATATACTTCAAGTTTTAACTGTTACAAAATCAGAGCCACAAGCTCCATTTTTAATATTTTTCAAAGTTTCAGAAAGCTCAGAAGCATTGATTGGCTTCAAATATGCTGAAACAAAACTTGCATTCAATAGATATTTTTAGAACTACCTTCATGCTCAGAAATAACAATACTTTGAACCAAATTCTTCCCCACATTAGCAAAATGACGGCACATTCTATGTAGAACACTAATTACTTGACCATGTGCGACAAGTCTGGACTATTAGATATTTATGATTAATACAAAATAGTTACCCAATTTAAAATATTGTAAGAAAGTTGAAACATGCAAATAATATCATTTGTAAGATAGGATACTCAACAGAGAGCATAGCTCTGATTCTCGAAATTTCCCGCACTTTCACTTAGTTGTTATTGATAATTTTGGCAATCAATTAGTTAGTACTACTACTAACAGCTAAGAGCAGCACCAAGACGCCTGAGACCAACTCCTCTTCCACCTCAATCTATTCAAAGCATTACTCTTGCCCCCCCCCCGCCCAATAAGCTCTATTTCTCTTTAAACCCTTTTTATTGCTTCTTCCATTCGGGGAAGAATTCAGGATTTTTGTTTTGTTCTTCCATTCTTCCATTCAGGAAAGAAGGGTTCTTTCATGACTTATTCCATTCAGGAAAAAATTCATGTTTTTCGTTTGGCTCTTCCATTCTTCCTTTCAGGGAAGAATGGTCCTTCGATGAATTATTTCATCCAGGGAAGAATTCATGCTTTTCGTTTAGTTCTTCCATTCAGGGAAGAATGGTTCTTCCATGAAGTATTCCATTCAGGGAAGAATTCATGCTTTTCGTCAATTATCGCTCTAAAATTATAAATTTGGTTGGAATATTCTTTCCCCATCTTAGAACCACACTGTTCATCCCTGGAAACTTTATCACCAGCATTTACTAGTCTAATAAGTCGTATTTTGTTAAGTAATTCACTTCCTACGGAAATTCATTATTTTGGATTGTTTTTATCGTAAGTAAAGCGTTCCCTGTAATTAAAACTTTAAAGTTTCTTAAGTAGTTAAAAAAGCTACTAAATTTATTAATTACCACATTCACTCTAATCACCTTTCTTATAGAGGGGTTCGATTCGACTTTTTGTAAGCTCCCAGGTACTTCATTATTACTGTTTTTTTTTTTTTTTTTTTTTTGTTTTTTCATATTCCTATTCTTTAGTAACCTATCTTTGACTTCGCACCTACCATATTTTAAAATCTCATTTAGTACACTATCAACACCAGAGACCTTATTGTTTTATAATCTGTTTAGTACTGTATCTAACTAGTCTTTGCAAAATAAATTCCCTTCAAATCAAACTAGTAAAATAATTGTAAAGATATTATAATATAGTAAGAATAATTATCCATACTCTTCGTTATCATATTTCATAACTTTTTCACGAGCTTCTAACCTCATAGCTCCATGTACGAATTAAATGAAAAAAAAGTATTTTTTAACTGAAAGTCAGGAGCATCATTAAAACTTAAAACGAACAGAAATTATTACATATATGAAGGGGATTGCCCCCTCCTCCACACATCACTCTTTACGCTACAGTTTTTCAGTACTCCTAAAAAAGCTTCTAACTGTTATAACAGTCGGTCCTTGTGTTTCAGGAGTCGTTCTTAAAGAATTAGGACAAAATTCAAACTTTGGCGTAAAGAGCAAAGTGTTGAGAAGGGGGCAATTCTCTTCATATACGTAATATTTTCTGCTCGTTTCAGGTCTAATGTTGCTCCTTACTTTCAGTTGAAAAAACTTTTTAATTTAATTTTTGATCGTTTTTAAATGATGCTAGGAAATCTGGCCCCACCTCTACGGAGAAATCACCCTCCACACGGAAATATTCTCTTAGACAATTTAATTCTGGTGAAAAATTATCCCGGAAAATCACACTTTACAACTCCAGGCGTAAAATCGAGACGGAAAAGAGAAAGGATTCTTGCAAATTTCTCCAGAGTGTAATTTTCCCTGATAAGTTCACCATGGAAACTTCCCTCCCCATGGAAAATTCCTCCATGAATTAATCCCTGGCGGAAAATCAGCATAACCAGCCGATTCTTTTGATATATTAAATTAAAAAAACAAGTTTTTTTTAACTGAAAGTAAGGAGCGACATTAAAACTTAAAACGCACAGAAATTACTTCGTATATGAAAGAGGCTGCTTCCTCATCAGCGCCCCGTTCTTTACGCTAAAGTTTGACCTTTTCTCTCAATTCTTCTTTTTAAAACAGTAAAAAACTATAGCGTAAAGAGTGGAGCGTTGATGAGGAAGCAGCCTCTATCATATACGAAGTAATTTCTGTGCGTTTTAAGTTTTAATGTCGCTTCTTACTTTCAGTTAAAAAAACTTGTTTTTTTAATTTAATTTCTGAACGTTTTTGAATCAATGCATGTTTTGATTTTGGCTCTCCGCAAAGGAATAATCAAAACGAAATTTGCATATTTTTTTTTTTTTTTTGGGTAAATGGCTTTCTCATAATTTTGATCGAATGATTTTGAGAAAAAAGAGCGGGGGACGAAGCCTAGTTGCCCTCCGATTTTTTGGTTAATTAAAAAGGCAACTAGAACTTTTAATTTCTTACGAATCTTTTTATTGGTAAAAGATTTACGTAACTTATAAATTAGCTTACGTAAAGAACTTTTGTATTCTCATGTTTTTATTACATATATGAGGGGATTCGCCCCATCGTCAGTACCTCGCTCTTTACACTAAAGCTTAAATTTTATCCCAATTCATTAAGAATGACCCCTGAATCACAAAAGCCGTAGAATCAATAGTTGAAATTACTAAAAATACTTTAGCGTAAAGAGCGAGGTATTAGAAGGAGGTGAGCCCCTCATATGGGTAATAATTTCTGTTTATCTTAAGTTTTATTGCTGTTCCTTACTTCCAGCTGAAAAAGCTTTTTCACATTTATTTTTTTTAATTGTTTTTTTTTTAAATAACGCTAGTAAATCCTGCTCTCCCTCCATGGAAATGTTCTTCTCCCATGACAAATTCTCGATAGAAAGTACCTCCAGCATATCCTCCTCTTCTCAACCCCTCCCCCCAACCGAAAAAATCCTCCTGAAAACGCCTGTATACTTCCCAATAACCATTACTATATGTAAGCACAGGTCAAAGTTTGTAACTTGTTGCCCCTCCCACGGGGACTGTGGGGGAGTAAGTCGTCCCCAAAGACATAGTTATAAGGTTTTTCGACTACGTTGAATAAAATGGCTATCTCAGAATTTTGATCCGTTGACTTTGGGAAAATAATTAGCGTGGGAGGGGGCATAAGGTGCCTCCAATTTTTTTGGTCACTTAAAAAGGGCACTAGAACTTTTCATTTCCGTTAGAATGAGCCCTCTTGCAACATTCTAGGACAACTGGGTTGATACGATCACCCCTGGGAAAAAAACAACAAAAAAACCAAAAAACAAATAAACACGCATTCTGGATCTGCCTTCTGGCAAAAAATGCAAAATTCCACATTTTTGTAGATAGGAGCTCGAAACTTCTACAGTAGGGTTCTCTGATACGCTGAATCTGATGGTGTGATTTTCGTTAAGATTCTATGACTTTTAGGGGGTGTTACCCCCTATTTTCTAAAATAACGCAAATTTTCTCAGGCTCGTAACTTTTCATGGGTAAGACTAAACTTGATGAAACTTATATATTTAAAACCAGCATTAAAATGCGATTCTTTTGATGTAGCTATTGGTATCAAAATTCCATTTTTTAGAGTTTTGGTTACTACTGAGCCGGGTCGTTACCACGAACTGTTTGATCTATTGGTATTAAAATTCAGTTTCCACTAATTTTCCTAGCTCCATTTCTAACTTTTCTTCTTATATACCTTATATTGCTTTGCAAAACCATTCCGTCTATTTTCTACATTGTCAGATTCTAAACTAACTCAATATTCAACCGTTTCTGAAAAATTCCTCCAACGTTCTCATCTTGGAGCCTACCAGCATCATAACTTCCAGTAAGGTATACCCTTCCCAAATATCAGTTTTACATTAACTCTAGACACTACTACCAGATTTGGTTTTCGGAGGGGTTTATCTACTGAGCATGCTGTTTTATTTTTGACAACATTTGTGAGTGATGTATTGGATAATGGTGTGAAATTCACTTCTGTTTTTCTTGATATTTGTAAAAGCTTTTGACAGCGTTGACCATTTTATACTCATTGCCAAATTAGAAAATTGCGGTTTTAGAGGACCATTTCTTGAATAATTGTCCTCGTTTAAAAAAAAAGAACTCATTATTTACAACTAGTGGATAATGTTTCTTCAGTCAGTAATGTTAAATTTGGAGTATCCCAAGGATCTGTTCTTGGTCCCCTGTTATTTCTAGTTTTTATAAATGATTTATGCAGAGCCTTTAATACGATTTCGTAAGATCTTGACTTTGGATGTGACAAGGAAAAAGTAATTGTCTCCAGCTTTATGGACGACACTCATTTAACTGTTTCTGCCCAACCAGGAATTCAGCTGTTGAATCTTATTAGTTCTTGTCTGAAGTTTGTTCAAAAGTGGATGAAGCTTAATAAGTTAAATTTGAATTATAATGGATCTTGTTTTTTATTGTATGGTAGGAGCTCATATTATTACCCTTGTATAGATTAACTAAATTTTGATGATAGGAGCGTTTTAAGAACAAATTGTACAAAATATCTAGGACCTTTAATTGATGAATATCTTAGTTTTAGAGAACATATACATTATATTAGTCTTAAACTCGCTAAGAGTGTTGGCATTTTAAGAAAGTTGAAGTATATTTTCCCAAGAGATATTTTAAGAACACTGTATTATTCCTTAATTCATCCTTATCTGCTATATTGTTGTACTATTTGGGGTAGTATATTTCCTTCTCATCTCCATCATATTCGAGTTTTGCAGAATAAGGTGCTTCAAGTGTTATGCGGCGTTTGTTTTAAAGACTCGGTACAAAAGAGGTATATAGATCGCAAAATCTTGCCCTTAGCAGAACTTATTACTTTTTATCGAAGCCTTTTTATCTATAAATATTTTCAAAATTGTTTACCAATATGTTTTGAAAGTATGTTTGAATTAGGAAGTGATATTTATAAACATTGTACGAGACAGTTCAATAAAAGTCATTGTCCGCTTGCTTTTACTCGCAGATCTCAATTTTCTATTCGGCATGTATGGAATTGTTACCTACGACTTTGAGAAAAGTGGATAATTTTCGTGAATTCCGGCGGGAATTAAAGCTTTTGCCTGCATGTTTATAGGTTTGATAGTTGAGTGGAGCCAAGATGTTGGTTTTGTTTTAGCTGATAGTGGTCAAGTGGTTTTAGTTTCTTTTTCTTTTGTATTTTTTGTCTTTCCTGAAATGTAATCAAGAATCGATCGAAATGCAGGGTAATTGAAGTTTTTCTTTTCTTTTCCTTTTTTCTTTTCTTTTCCTTTTTTCTTTGTCTTTTCTTTCCTTTTTTCTTTTCTTTTTAATTTTCCTCTCCCTTTTCGTATTGTTTTATTTGCATGTGCACTGGGGTTGTAAGCCCAAACAAGCTTCGCTTCGGGCCATTTGCGTGTTTTATTTTGTTTTTAATATACTAATGAACACATCTTTTTCTCTCTCACGCCATCAAAATCAAAATTTGACCCTACATACAGAAAAAGCTAGACGTGGCTTTAAAAAGATTGAACGCAGTTACCCTTAGAGGGGGGGGGGTGTCAGACTTTTTTGGGGGGGAGTAGTCAGAACTAGAAAAGGGAAAATGTTTAGTCACTTAATTTTTTAATTTTTTTCTTGGATATTGTGGAATTTATGCAACATCAGAAATTACTATGAGATTGATGGATACTCGGAAAGATTCAGCGTCGTTTTTGCTATGAATCTGATTGTTTAATAGCTAAGTCAGTCAAGTAATGGAACAAGATATCAGGCCTACGAAACATCACCAAGCTTTCATCTTCTTGTTATTCTTTCAGGAAACCTTTTGCTAACATTGTCTGAAGATAATGAGGATGCCGTAGAGAAGCTGAAGTCCGTAGACACTAGTATAATGAATATTCTTTCAATGAATATTTCTGGTGAAGCTTCACTTAACCCAAGGGATTTGCTCATTCGGATTTTAGCAGCTGGTAAGCTCGTTTGCTTCTTTGAGATGTGGTTTCCTCCTCTTATCTTCATCCTCTTTATGGTTTCCTCCTCTTATCTTCATCCTCTTTACGGTTTCCTCCTCTTATCTTCATCCTCTTTACGCTTTCCTCCTCTTGTCTTCATGCTCTTTACGGTTTCCTCCTCTTATCTTCATCCTCTTTACGTTTTCCTCCTCTTATCTTCATCCTCTTTACGGTTTCCTCCTCCTACCTTCATCCTCTTTACGGTTTCCTCTTCCTATCTTCATCCTCTTTACGGTTTCCTCTCTTATCTTCATCCTCTTTACGGTTTCCTTTCTTATCTTCATCCTCTTTACGGTTTCCTCCTCTTATCTTCATCCTCTTTACGGTTTCCTCATCTTGTCTTCATTTTCTTTACGGTTTCCTCCTCTTATCTTCATCCTCTTTACGGTTTCCTCCTCTTATCTTCATCCTCTTTACGGTTTCCTCCTCTTTACGGTTTCCTCCTCTTATCTTCATCCTCTTTACGGTTTCTTCCTCTTTTCTTCATCCTCTTTACGATTTCCTCCTCTTATCTTCATCCTCTTTACGGTTTCCTCCTCTTATCTTCATCCTCTTTACGGTTTCCTCATCTTGTCTTCATTTTCTTTACGGTTTCCTCCTCTTATCTTCATCCTCTTTACGGTTTCCTCCTCTTATCTTCATCCTCTTTACGGTTTCCTCCTCTTATCTTCATCCTCTTTACGGTTTCCTCCTCTTATCTTCATCCTCTTTACGGTTTCCTCCTCTTATCTTCATCTCATATCTAGGTTGCTTTATAGGATAGTTGCAATGATATGATTTAGGATAGATGCAAGATTTTTTTTTTTTTTTTTTTTTTTTTTTTTTTTTTTTTTTTTTTTTTTTTTTTTTTTTTTTTTTTTTTTTTAGTAACGACTAATACTAATGGCAATTACTTGATAATACTAGGAATTATATATTATCAAGACTAATAATACGCCTTTGTGTAACTAATGATGTCGCAAATCTTTAAAAGAAATAAAAATAAAAGCTAGATTCTCTATCGGGCAATTTTTCTAAACTACAGCTTTTCTAAAATTAATCCATCTTAGTATTAATACAAATTTAACATTCGTAGTAAATCGTCTAATTGTTGCTAATGGTGGCACAGAATCCATATATTTTGAGAAGGAAAAGAATTGGATAATTAATGGTTTTGCAATTGAAGGCCATTGGCTATTGAAGGTGCCGCAAGCCCAGTACAAAAAAATATTGAATATACATACCCTGTTGAACACCTTACTTACAAGCAAGTCGTATCCAGGATTTTGTTTGGAGGATTTTTCGGTGGTGGGGGAGTAGGGCTACAAAAAAAAACTTTGGAAAACACATCAAATTTCGCTTTTATGCATTTTCGTCACGTTTTTCGAGTCTGACAAAGATTTTGGGGGTTTTTTATGACTTTGCTGACATAACTGGTTTGGAACAACAATTTTGTTTTATTTCTTAGCCTCCGAATGAAGACTGAAGCTGTTCCCATCAAAGCTTCATGAATATATTGTTTCAAGAAGGATTTTTTCAAAAAAGGCCGATAAAGTTGGCTCAAAACATGCTCTGTTCTTAGAACCGATTTCATTCTGTGTTTTCTGACATCCAATCAATGTCTTTATTTTTAATTATCCGTGTAAACAACCTAAGGTTGTATTACTTGACCAAAAAAAGAAGCCTAACAGAACCTCTGTTTTCAATTTTTAAGATACTGTATATATAAGCTAAGGCCACATTTATTCGCCTCAGAATACAGCACCTACTGATTGTTTTTTCTTTTATATTTAACGGGGATAGCAACTCGATACTGGCCAACTAAGGCCACATTTCTCTGTCCACCTAACAACTAAAGTTACGTTTCTTTGCCTCAGAATACAGCACCTACTGATTGTTTTTTTTCTTTTTTATTTAACGGGAATAGCAACGCGATACTGGCCAACTAAGGCCACATTTCTTTGGCCACATAACAACTAAGGTTACATTTCTTTGCCTCAGAGTAGAGCACCTACTGATGGTTTTCTCTTTTATATTTAACGGGGATAGCAACTCGATACTGGCCAACTAAGGCCACATTTCTTTGGCCACATAACAACTAAGGTTACGTTTCTTTGCCTCAGAGTAGAGCACCTACTGATGGTTTTCCCTTTTATATTTAACGGGGATAGCAACTCGATACTGGCCAACTAAGGCCACATTTCTTTGGCCACATAACAACTAAGGTTACATTTCTTTGCCTCAGAGTAGAGTACCTACTGATTGTTTTCTCTTTCATATTTAACGGGGATAGCAACTCGATACTGGCCAACTAAGGCCACATTTCTTTGGCCACATAACAACTAAGGTTACATTTCTTTGCCTCAGAGTAGAGCACCTACTGATGGTTTTTTCTTTTATATTTAACGGGGATAGCAACTCGATACTGGCCAACTAAGGCCAAAACATGAGCAACATTAGATTTTTCACGGGTAGGCTCGCGTGTGACAGAGGAAAATCATTGGTATGGCTTTAATAATGCAAAAGTTAAAGATAACATGAAATTTTGAAGGATATTTCTATGGCCCAAAACAAGAATATAAAAATAGGAAAAATTGAAGGGAATAGTTTTCCTTACCGAGAAGAAAAAAGTTTTGACGCTCTATGGTGCAGTATTGCAATCTAAAACCACAGATAATCTGTGCTAAACCTATTGGGTTACCCCTTTGCGGTATAACACTTTGTGGCAAATTTCAAATAGCCCCGCCACTTCGTGGATCCCTCTCCCACTATTTATGAAATTCTGGCTAGTTCTCTGTGACAGTGTTGACTAGAAGTGAGCACTAGCAATTTCTGTATTTGCAAAAATTTAATTCACCCCCCTCCCCCCTTTAGAAATCCTGGATAGGTCACTCAGTTAAGTCATACCTGTGAGATGGGACAGGAGCGAACCGCTTCGCTGGCTCGCCGTATTTCCTTCTACTTTCGCAATTGTGAATAATACGAATTCGCACCATTATTCAGTGACTGATAAATACGACTGTTGATGGTAGATTAAATGGGGGGAGCTTTTTATACGTGCCGAGAATGTAGAAGCCACAATTATTGATTTTATAAAAGTTTGATTATACTGTCTAAATCAATTTACAGTGGTGGTGACAAAACAGTTTTTTTTTTTTTATTATTATTAGATTGTGTTGAATAATGCGTCAAACAAGGCTGGGTGCTACCACCGTATATTTCAAAAATATTTTAGGTAATTGTAATTGTGTTTTCTGTCGAGTAGTGTGTTATGGCAACAATGGTCTGAGCCATGTTGCTTACGTGGATGACATTTTACTATGCGGATTACGCGTAGTAGAAAACGTTTGGGTCTTGAAAATAATCTTCATTAACTAGCTAAAATAAGATTGCATGTAAATTTTGCTAAGTGTCAGTTTTCATGTTTGTTGGCCCTAACTAACCCTCCATTTGGAGAGCTCTATGCTGCCTAGCTCGAAGAAAATCAATTGGATTGGAGTGTCTTTTTGTTTAACTCTGTCTTCAACATATTCTGAGTTAGTTAGTCTAAAGATTTAAAAAAATAGAATTTTTCATGGGAAAATTTGTCCAAACCATGGTCCAAAAAATATGGGTAACTTTCAAGAGTGAGAGCTGGTGGAAGTATCGAAAAAAAAGCCTTAACGCAATCTAGCGTTTGTCGACACTTGGCATTTTTTTCAGTTTACTAATGAGAATAATTTAATTTATGTGGTTGGCAAAATTGGTGAAGTAATAAATGTCTGATTGCAGTTCCTTACAGGAAAATGATTACAATATGCCAAATGTAGACCAAGGGCTAGATAGCGTTGATGTTTTTTAATGGTACTAGCGCCAGTTCCCAATCTTATGAGCTGCTCATAATCTTTGTCGCGGTAGACTTAACCGACGCGGGCTTTACAGATTGGATGGTTCATTATGCCCTAGATCAGTTTTTTTTTTTTTTTTTTTTTAAGGTTTGCTTCTTTAAGCAAACCTTACCAAACCTTTAAGTCTTTTTTAAGTCTTTAAAGTCTTTTTAAGGTCTTCTTCTAAGGTTTTCTTTTAAGATCTTCTCTGGAAAAGTGAATATAAAGAGTTGAGTGTTGCACGTTTCCAGTATGTAAAATTTCTTTTTATTTTTGACCCACCTTTATATAATAGTAAGATTGTGGCGCAATTTACTCCTTTCAGGCTTGATAAACTAGCTGTTGAAATGTTTTCAGAATCACCTGATCTGTTGAGTGTTAATTATCCGCTGTTTAGGTTTTTTCCTTCGTGACTATGGTTAGTTTTTTGATTTTTGTGTATATTTATTGTTTATTCAATATTTTTGTGTTAGTTATTCTTTTTACTTTTACTCAGCAGTGGCTGTTTTCATCATGGGTACTAAATAAATGACATTAATTATTTTTTTTCGCCCATTTTCATAGCCTGCTTTTTTACTAATTGATTAGTTTTTTAAAACATTTTTTGTCATCTGTTTTTTTTATTAATTGATTTTACCCTATTTTTGTCACCTGTTATGACTATTTTTTTTTTTTTTTTTTTACGGATTGATTAGTCTTTTTCACCCCTTGCTGTCACCTGTTCTTTTTATTAATTGATTTACCCTTATTTTTCACCTGCTAGCTCCTCCTCCCTGTTTTTGTACCCGCTATAGCACATTTTCTTTCTCTTTTTACTGATTGGTCGTCTTTTTCACCCCCTGTTGTCACCTGTCACCTGTTTTTTTATTAATTGATTTTTCCCCATTATTTCACCTGGTTTGAAACATTTCATTCTGTTTTTACCAATTGATTAGTCATTTCCACCCATGTTAGTAACCTACTGTTACACTTTACTTCTGAATTCACTAGTATTTACCGTATACTTCTTTCATGTTTTTTCTTTTCTTTTTCCTTTTTTTGCCCTTTAAACAAAGATGTTAGGATGTATTGCTTGTTATTCTGTAACTGTGTCAGATCTGCTCTTCAAAAATGTCATCTAACGCCTTTTTTATGTACAGCAACCATTCTGCACAACATCTTCAATTCCTTCTTTTTTTCGTTTTTTTATTCCTTCTTTTTTTCTTTTTTTTATGTACAGCAACCATTCTGCACAACATCTTCAATTCCTTCTTTTTTTCTTTTTTTTTATTCCTTCTTTTTTTCTTTTTTTTTTATGTACAGCAACCATTCTGCACAACATCTTCAATTCCTTCTTTTTTCCTTTTTTTTTATTCCTTCTTTTTTTCTTTTTTTTATGTACAGCAACCATTCTGCACAACATCTTCAATTCTTTCTTTTTTTTCTTTTTTTTATTCCTTCTTTTTTTCATTTTTTTTATGTACAGCAACCATTCTGCACAACATCTTCAATTCCTTCTTTTTTTCTAGGCATTACCCACAATCTGTGCAATGGGGACTTGTCATTACTTCCTGACAACGTGCAGGCTCTTGTTGGGGAGTCCATTAAATTGGCCTTACATGAAAATGTGTTTGATTCTATGAGTGTCCTATTTAATATAATTGAAGGAAATAGTTTAGAAGGAATGGAAGAAGAAGCAGATAGAGATAAACATATTGATAGTGTATTTGAATCAATAGATTTTCACCTTTTGGCTCAAAGCTCTGCTCTTATACTTTTGGCAAATTTATGTTGTTCAAGTAAGTTTCTTAATTATCTGTTTTCTTCTTTTGATAATCGAAAAAATAAAGTTTTCTCTTTTAAGTTTCATTTTTCTTTCTAGTTTGTATTCTTACAGGTTTATTTTTCTTTTTTCTCTTTATTTTCTTTGTTTTTATCTTTAGTTTCTTTGTTCGAGGGATCGTAAACGGTCTCTTTGCTGGATATATTTGTGTAACATTGTAGGGGTGATAGATAACTTTACAGCCTCTCTTAGGGGTTGGCAAATGTAAGAGAAAAAATATAATAAGAATTGTGTGGTATGGTGCTCATACTTTTTCTTTAGATGCATTTTTTTTTACTTTATTTATAAATCAAATACATTTAACTAATATGCAAGCACTCGTCCAAAGAAATATACAAAAAGCACTTGCGACGGGGTGGGTAAATAAAACTCATTTTTTAACTAATAATTCACTAAAAAAAACCTAATAACAACCAATCTCTCATCAACTCATCAATAATAATACACAGAAAAGAGAGAAAAAATAAAAATAAATAAATAAAAGAAATATGAACCTTAGCTTAGCAAATACTTTTTCAATTTATTTTTGAGTAACCCCAGGTGCTCAGCCGCCCAAATGCTCTCAA